>NC_072734.1:89633670-89933670 GCF_026930045.1 Uloborus diversus
AAGGAATTTGAATACTCATCAGTTGCAGTTAGGGGAAATTAGTTCATCATCACCATTTATTGTAATCAGTGTAAATTTCAATATGCAATAATGATCATTAGAATTTTATGGATTGCTGTACAAAAATTGTAAAGGAATATTTTATCTTCTTTTTTTTTAATCAAAAAAAGAAAACAAACTATTGTCAAGATCATTTTTTTAAACCCTTCATATATAAAATAAAATGACTATTAAATTTCTATAACAGTGATTGACTCAAATATTATTACCTCAAAGGTTTTTTGACCATAGCAATTTTTTCAATTATACAGAAATCATTAAAAATTTGCTTTTAAAATATAATAAGTATTAGTTTTCTAATGCACTAAGTGGCATAACTGGGGGGGGGGGGCAAGCAATGAAGATCCAACCCTGGTACTTGTTTTTAGGGGAGGCATTTCAACTTCAGTTCACTTGAACTTTAACTCATAAACACATTTTTCCTATACAAAGCAGAGCCCATGCTAAGGATTTCAAAATGTTAGCCAGAAAATTAGCTATTTTTTTAAAAATTTAACCAAATTTCTAAAGTTTAGCCCCAGATTAATTTTAAAATTTTTGTGGTGAATTCTTTTTCTTTAGAAAACTTTAGTTTGCAAATAAAGTATAATCGCTATGTATTGAAAAAAAAAAGTAAGGTCAAAGAAATTGTGAAAAGATCTGTGGTGAGTCTGTGCAGGGCGGCAGAAAGAAAGCCAAGGTGGGGCCCTCTTCTACCAAAACCAAACTAGTATGTTGTGGCCATCACGAAACTTTCTTCTATATTTTTCTTTTTTTTTTCTGATCCCTCCCCATGCTTGACGAGGAAGCAATATTCCCAACAAAAACAAAATGACACATGCAAAAACTTGACGACTATCCCAATGTCTGAATTATTGCAAAAGCAAAGCAAAGAGCGAAAATTGAAAGTTATTTTAAAAGCCTTGCTTGAATGAATTACAAATATTTTATTTGTTAACAAACATAAGATGGCAACAGTTCAAAATTTTAAATCATTGAGATAATATTTCCACGTTCGGATAAATCTGCAACGGTCTACCTCTGACGTCACAAGAATGGGTGGAGCTACCTAACCTTCTGACGTCACATCGTTTTCTTTGCTAGTTGATTTTCGCGTTTGATAATTTTTTCTTTTCGCTTTTCGATCATATTTTTTTATTTATTTATTTCTCTTTTTTAACTTTATTTCCTTTTTATTATTATTATAAAAAAGAAAGGGCGTTTATTTTTTAAAGCAATAATGGTTTTACTTCATATTTAATTAAAATATTATTTGTTTTTAAGACATAAATTTGGCGTTATAAAAGATATGATTATTTTATTCGAAAAATGGGAGGGGGGAAAAGATATCAAGAATAGTTTTTCAAGTTATTTACCAAAATATTTTTTATTTTATCTATTTTAGCTATTTTGTGGGGAAAAATAGATTTTAAGTTTATCTCTCTGTAAAATAAAACGGTATACGAAAAAAAAAATGGAAAAAAAATCACGAATTTTTTTGTTAAGAAATAATTTAATTCCTTTAAGCCGAGAAATAACAGGAAATATCTAACATTTATTAGCACAAATAAATAGAGTGTTGAATACACGTGTTTCGGGGTTCCCAGGAACCCCTTTTTCAGTTCAAAGTTGTGAACTTTTGGATGTAAAGACATCCGGTAAAAATCTGTTTATTTATACTAAAAAACATTGGTTATTTCTTGTTAATAATATTATTAAAGTTTAAAATAGGGGGTGGCGATTGTCAAAATAAGTTTATTAAGTTACTCAACCATTATATTTTTATTTTAGCAATTAAATAAAATTTAATAGCTAAGTTTATGGGGAACAATAGGTTTTAAGAGTCCGTGAAATAAAACAGCTGACAAAAAACCAATGAAAGTGGAAGAGCAGGATGGGGAGAGAGTCAAGATTGTAATACCAAATCCAAATTATTTCTAATGAATAAGAGGAAACATAGGCATGGATTAAAACGAAAAATATACGTAACTGAAGTTTATCGCATTTGTGCTCAGGCATCCCAACTCCTTTAAATGACTGCTTTTGACAAAGTTTCGTTTTTTTTTTTTTTTTTTTTTTATTTTATTTTATGGAATAAACTAAGATGACTTGAATAACAGTCCCCTGCTCGTTTCGCTGCGCTGCAGACCCGGGTTTTATGCCAAGGTTCGGCACGGTCAACTCGACCTTTCATTTCTTCAGCTTGTCGATAAAACGAGTACCAAGTGTGCTTGGAACCTAAACACTGGGGGCTCCGCGTTCGGCTGACCGGAACATCTGATTTTAGCACCCCAGTGCCAAATGTTAGTTGATAAGTTTTGTTGATTTTAATTTCAAGGATACAAAGCTAGCAATACGTTTTTAAATGCATAAACTTGTAAATATAGGATTGAATTTTTAAAAGTTTAAAATTTTGGGGGAGGGGGAATGAAATGAGATGGAAGTGTAACTTTCTTTTCTAGCAAATACTTGGTAATAGATTAATAGCAGATTAAAGTAACAGAAATAGCAATACCTCCGTAATCAACTTGTTAAATAACACTAGCCTACACTCCAGGCTTCCTCGTCAAGGGCGCCCATATAGGGGGGAAAATGGGAGCTCAAGCCCCCCCCCCCCTTTGATATTGGAACATCCTTGCTTTTAGTACGTTTTCTTTGCAAAAATGTAAAAATATTTCTTCTCTATAGCCACCAATGAATAATTTATTAAAAATGTCACACTTCAAAAAGTCTAATCTGCACTGAAATCGGTTTCTATGGGGAAAATATCCTGCTAAACCGTGAAAAAAAAATCTGAGCACCCCCCCCCCCCATTTTTAAAATTATGCATATGGGCGCCCATGTTCCCGTACCTACCGCTTACACATGGATTCATTGGTCAGATGGGACCCTGAAAACAGTTAAGTTTCTTAGTTTCTTGATCCAGACCAGGAGCCGGGCAATCCCTGATCGATCCAGCACCCTCGGAAATGTCGATTTGGATTGGAAACTTGGAGGTCTTCGTGATCATGACTGATTAAACGTGACGTGAACCTGTCACCATTAGCGTACACGGAGAATCTCCGACCAGCCGCATCGAATCCGCGATCCTGCAGTTGCGAATCCAACGCCCTACCGATCAGAAGAATACGGCCACATGTTAAGAACATGCAAAAGTCGCTGTATCATTTACCTAGGGACCCTACTCAATGGGCTTCTTTTTCCCCCTAATGGATTTTACCGCAACGCTGTAATTGAATTCTTGACTTCAAAATTCAAATGATTGCCTGGGGCTTGATACTGGATGTTATGTTTTGGATGTTGCGTGCTGGATAATGTTTTCGCTTAAAAAGGATGTGTGAAATCGAAAATTTCGTTAATAAATAATTCGATTTCGAGATGCATGGACGCTACCATCCAAGGGGTGGAACATGCTAGCGGAGCCCCGAGGAACAGAGGAGATGGGCGCCACCATTGAAGAAGATGGACACGCTCATGGAGGCCCGTGCACCAGAGAAGTTTGCATCATAAGCATAGAAAAATGAAATCAAAGGAAATCAGTTATTGTCAAGTAAAAACAATAAACAACCGCGATTGCTCAAAAACATATTTATATAAACTTTTTTATTTTACATTTTTTTTTAAATTCAGCAATTGTGAATTGCTTATTGTTCTCACTTGACCGTTTTGGGCGTCCGTCCTTTGATTTTATTTTTGCCACCACCGGTGGATTTTTGGAGGGACTCCACCTTGTCCACCCCCTCCCCAGTCCCCATACTGCTACTCCAGCGGACACCGTCTCCAGGTTGCATCCATATCCTACACACACGCAGAGGCTTACACGCACACACACGCCTGCACACACACACACACACGCCTGCATACACCACTCCCACACCTACATATACACGCCTGCACACAACAACATGACTGCAGATAGACTTACACGCACACGCCTACATACACACACATACACGTGATTGCGAAAGACATAGTCAAAATTAAAATTAATTTTTATTTATTTATTTATTTTCCAATTTTTAAAAAATTATGTGAATAATTATTTATTCATTTAATTTATCTTAAAGCGACTTCTAAGACGTATTTCTATTTAATTATTCAGTTCAAAAGTTAGATTTTTCTGATCACAGTATTTCTGCAGTTTTGTATTTGCCCTTTGCTTAAAATGCAGTTATTTTTACTTTCTTTCTTATTCAGTAAAAGTAGTTACTTTCTTTCTTATTAAGTATCATTAAAAACATGCTTAAAAATATTTTAAAAGTATTAAAAAGTTTTTGTTTTTAAATTATTGCAACTTTATTTTTTAAAGTCGACGGGGGGGGGGGGGGCTTCTTGCCAATTCAGGTAAACATAAGCGATGGAATAATTTTAATCGTGATGCATTTTGCAGTTCTTTAAGATATTTTGTAATTTTTCAATATGTTTAACTAATCCAATTTAGTTTTTATAAGTCAAGGATGAAGAATGCCCCTAAAAATAATATAAACACCTAAATATAAAAGAAAACTTAGTGATATATGTTTAAATTTCTTATAAATAACTAGTAAAAAAGTTAATATAAAAAAATGTTTTTTGAAAATTATTTTTCGATTTTTTTTTTTTTTTCAAAAGCCGTGAGGTATAAGAAATCCTCCTTGCACCCCCCCCCCCCCCTTGCCGGCACCCATGTGCACATCTCTTATTTACTGTGGAAATAATAGGTATCACATCATTGTCGTACCAGTAAAATTACAAAAATATAAGAAAAAGGAAAAAAAAAAGCGAAATAAAAAAACGTAAATCCGCTAATTTCAGACCGGCTGAAGAAAACGTAGCTCCACCCCTTCCGATGACATCATAAGGCAACGCAGCTGTGACGTCAGTGGTAGACCGTTGCAGATTTATCCGAACGTATATTTCCTATCATTTCCATACAATTAAAATCACGAGAAATACGCAGACGACAATCTATTACGATTTATCTTTCTTATTGTTGCATTAATAAAAATATTTTTATTCGCAAAAAAAAAAAAAAAAAATCAACACCTCTTGGAGCGATTGGCGTCAAAATAGAACCAAAGCCTGTTTACATATGGATTCACATATATTCCAAATTCAGGCATCGCAGCGTTCCTATATTCCTATATTTTCCTATATTTCTGAAAAAGTTCCTATAATTCCTATATTTTCCTATATTTTCAGTTTCCGATTCCTTTTTTTTTTTTTTACTTTTCCCCTCGACTTTTGGCTACCGCCTTTTCCGCGATCCACGTGCAGCCGCCATTTTATCTTTCCTACTGTGCAGGGCTCCCAAATGGTTCGCTTTTCCCGCCAAAGTCCGTGTTTTATGGTAAAGTCCGCTTCAGACTTTTAACATTATGGTCTGATTAGTTCGCTTTTATATTGTTTTTACTTAAATATCAGATTTTAAAAGTTTTTCATTTCGTTAAAAGTTACTGTTCTCCCAAGCACGCCGCCGCAGCGCGTGTTAAACAAAGTTCGTACGCCCATGAAAAACCTTGAAAAGTTCTGGGGGGGGGGAGGTCACACACACACATTTTCTAGTGTTTGAAAAGCTTGAAAAAGTATAAAAAGTTTCTTTATTGCTTGAATTTATTTATTGTTTGGATTGTGCTTGTAATTCTTTTAAAAAATTTCATTAGTGCAATTTTCTGAACATATATATTCGATATGATTTATCGCGAAAAATTGCTTTCGTGTTTGAGGTTTCAATCCTTTTGCATCTTGTTAATATTTTGATTCTTTTTACAATCCAAAGTGATTTTGACATGTGCTTACCTTAGCTTAGCTTATTTTTCGTTTAATTTCAATAATTAATGACGGAATTATTTTGGAAACCATGGCAACATTGAACTTACTCGGCTCGGACGCGGAAAAATGCTTCTCGCTTTTGAAATTTCAATCCTTTTGCATCTTGTAAATATGTTGATGTTTTCCACAATTAGAAGTTATTTTAGTATATGCTACTTTAGTTTAGCTTATTTTTCGTTTGATTTTAATAATTAACGAAGGAAATATTTTGGAAACCATAACAATAACATTGAGCTTATTCGGATTTCGCAGAAAATTGCATCTCGCGTTTGAAATTTCAATCCTTTTGCATCTTGTGAACATTTTGATGTTTTTGGCAATTTGAAGTTATTTTGACGTATGTTTCTATAGATTGGCTTATTTTTCGTTTAATTTCAATAGTTAACCAAGGAAATATTTTGGAAACCATAACAATAACATTGAGCTTATTCGGACTTCACGGGAAATTGCATCTCGCGTTTGAAATTTCAATCCTTTTGCATCTTGTGAACATTTTGATGTTTTGACAATTGGAAGTTATTTTGACATATGTTTTTATAGATTAGCTTATTTTTCGTTTAATTTCAATAATTAATGAAGGAATTATTTTGGAAGCCATGGCAACATTGAACTTACTCGGATTTCGCGGAAAAATGCTTCTCGCGTTGGAAATTTCAATCCTTTTGCATCCTGTAAATATTTTGATGTTTTCCACAATTGGAAGTTATTTTGACATATGCTACCTTAGTTTAGCTTATTTTTCCTTTAATTTCAATAATTAACGAAGGAAATATTTTGAAAACCATAACAACATTGAGCTTATTCGGAATTCGCGGAAAATAGTTTCAATCCTTTTGCACCTTGTAAACATTTTGATGTTTTTGACAATTGGAAGTTATTTTGACATATGCTACTATAGATTAGCTTATTTTTCGTTTAATTTCAATAATTAACGAAGGAATTATTTTGGAAGCCATGGCAACATTGAACTTAATCGGATTTCGCGGAAAAATGCTTCTCGCGTTGGAAATTTCAATCCTTTTGCATCTTGTAAATATTTTGATGTTTTCCACAATTGGAAGTTATTTTGACATATGCTACCTTAGTTTAGCTTATTTTTCGTTTAATTTCAATAATTAACGAAGGAAATATTTTGAAAACAATAACAACATTGAGCTTATTTGGACTTCGCGGAAAATAATTTCAATCCTTTTGCATCTTGTAAACATTTAGATGTTTTTGACAATTGGAAGTTATTTTGACATATACTACTTTAGAGTAGCTTATTTTTCATTTAATTTCAATAATTAACGTAGGAATTATTTTGGAAACCATGGTAACATTGAACTTACTCGGACTTCGCGGAAAATTGCTTTTAATGTTTGAAATTTCAATCTTTTTGAATCATGTAAATATTAAAATATTTTGCCCAATCGAATGTTATTTTCCCATATTCCAACTTGGATTAGCATGTTTTAGGTTTAATTTAGTAGAAAATAAATAAATTTATTTTATGGGAAGCATGCCAACATTGAACTTGGTTCGTGAAAATTTGCTTCTCTGAGCTTTCAATCGTTTTGCATCTTATAAATATTTTTATATTTATGGCAATTAGAAGTTATTTTGACATGCTACGTCAGATTAACTCGATTAAATTTTTACTTAAATAACTAAAAAATTAATATTTTTTGTGTTGTTTAATTCAAGCTTATTTAGTTTTGCAAACATAATTTTGAATATCATTAGCTTATTTTCGGTTATTACTGTTTTTTTGTGTGGGAGGGGGAGGGGTATTAAATTTAAACAATTGAGCACATAACATTTTAAAGTAGCGTCTGTATATGAAACAAAGTTGAATTATGTAATTATATGAAGTTGAATTTGTACATCATTTCATTGTCATGATGCCTGCTGCTGTTGTTGTCGTGTGCCAAGTAGGCTGGCAATTTGAGGTGCACTGCTTCACTTTTCCAACTGTAGAGTAATTTGGTGTGAAGTCCGACTTCTACAGTACACACATGCCATAAGGACCCCTTTATAGGGGACAAGGACAGGAGAGAGAAAGTACGTCCATGTCCGAGCCGGGATTCGAACCCGGACCTTCCTATCGCAGTCAGACTTCTCTGACCACTAGACAAGGCAGGCCGCATGATGCCTGCTAAAGTGGGGAATTTGTCCCCCCCCCCCCCCATAAAAGTTCAAAGCACTCATGGCCCTGCAATCATGGATTATTTTTTTTTATGTAAGCTTTATGATTCTTGAAAATATACTTTGAATATGAAAATTGCAAAACTATGCCTCATGTGATCTGCTTCTCTTTGTGATTGAGAATTTCAGACATTTTTAGGGAAACTTTCAATACAGTAGATCTGTTTGGTGTGTGATGGATTCATATCGGTGAAGAAGGGATATAAATGCTATTAAAGAAGCATTACAATACAGAAAAACACAAAAATAATTTTAAAATATAGAAAGATGAAGCACAGCTTCATCTATCCTTCAGTGAGACTACCAGCATCCCTGGTTCAATTCAAAATGTATCATTACGCCCATTTAGTTCTATGGAGGCTGCCTTAAGTGCTGCGCTAAGTGCCTCCCCCCCCCCTCCCATCCAAATGTTTGTGTAAATAATATTATTCAATGGATAAAAAGATCAGTTGTGCAGAAGGTGATAAAGGAATTGTATCATTAAAAATCAGTATTATGGTTAATTAACAAATTATTTTCAGGGATTTAGCAGCAGGCAGCTAATTTGCCTTTTGATGCTTCCTTGTGTTTAAATGAATGGTCCTCTCAAGATCCTCTTTTTAATCCTAACTGGTCCTCTTTAGTCCTCTTTTTGATTGAAATTGGTCCTCTTTTACCCTTTTCTAAAACTAAAATGTGTTGGGAGCCCTGCATTAGTTTCTAGAAAAGTGAAATTTTATCTGCACAATTGCATTTGATCCTCATTGATTTGGAGGCTTTGGTATGAACTTAAAGAAACGGTTTTGATTACTAAACTATTTATTTATTTTGAAGTAATTTAAAAACCTATTTTAACTTAAATTTTCCAAAATGCATGTTTTTGTGAACAAGTGCAAGGTTCTATTTATTAATTTTTTTTTATGAAAGTAGTAAAAACTACCCCCCCCCCTCACTTTTTGTACTTTAAAACTTTGGGACAGTGGTGGCCACCAAGTTTTTTAGGTCTGGATTGGGTGTCCTTCAAAGTCATGGGAAATCGTGGATTTCAACTATGATCGAATTTGGTACTGAAAAGTCAGGATTTTCAGGGGGGGAAAAATGGTCAAAAAGTATCATATCAGAGATTTTTCTGAAAAAAAAACTCAGTATACATTTAAATTTTTAATTTGCATACATTTAAATTTTTACCTGAACACTTTTTTCTAGAAAAGAAAAGGAAATTCACAATAATTTCTTTTTCACAAAAATAAAGAAAATTCACAAAAAATATTTTGTTTTTTCGCATAACGGGGACTTAAAAAATGAAACCTGGATTGACCCCTGATATTACTGTGACATGTGACTTTGATTTCAGCATAGCACATGTTTCAACAACTTATAAAATTTTAAGTTTGGCTTTTACTGCATTGTCAAGTGATAACATAAATTAGAACAGAACTTCACGAATTTCATTCTACTGCACAGCTTGCCCATCGCAGTATCGGATCATGCAAAATCTTTCATTAAAAATTAGATTAGTGACACAACTATTTTAAGAAAGATTTGTGTTCATCTACAAAAAGTTTCATCTATTTTTATTTTTTATTTTTAAAGTATGCCTTAATATGTTTAGTACAAATTACAGTTTTACGCTCTTTTACTGTTTGTAAAATTGATTTTGTGTGTATTTTTAGACTTATTTATGCATATGTATTGCACTTATGTCAGGTAGTGTAATTAAATGTTTTTAATCGAATAGTAGTATTGCATTTTGAAAAAAAATGTCATACTGGCGAGCTTTGTTATCGAAATTCCTGTATTTCCTTTTTTTTTTTTTTTTCAAAATATTCCTATATTATTTCGAAAAATTCCTATATTGTTTGCAGAAAATTCCTATATTTTCCATCGAATTCCTATATTTTTTTCAGAAAATTCCTATATTTTCCTATATTTTTGTTGGCAAATGTCACTTCTATCCCTGTCCAAATTTCAACCAGAACGTAGCATTACTTCTTGAGATAGGGCACTCAAAATGGAAAAAAAGAACAGGTGATTGCGCTACCCCCCTTTTAGCTGTTGACACAAAAATAAAATCAGTTCTTATACCCACTAAGGGCTACTTGCCGATAAATTTTTCTTTCATTCCGTTCATTATTTCTTGAGATACAGCAGTCACAATTGACGACAAAAAACGTTCTACAGCTCAACCCCCGTTTGAGTTATTGACACCAAAATTGAATCAGCACCTGTTCCTGTTAATACCAACATATGGACCAAATTTTGTTTGATTCCGCCAGTAACTTCCTGAGGAATAGCAAGCACGCGTAACTCGAAAAACGTCCCATTGCTCCACCCCCCTTGGAGGAATTCGCGCCAAAAACTAATGGGCACAAGTTCACATAGGGGCACATATGTGTACTAAATTTCGTTCGATTTCATGCGGTAGTTTTTGTTGTAGAGCGGCCACAAAAAACTGGTCACACACAGACGTGACACACATACATACACACACACACACACACACACACACACACATACATACATACACACACACAGACAGACAGACATTTTCCAAAAATGGTCGAAATGGACTCAGCACACCTCAAAACGTTCGAATCCGTCAAAATTCGAAATTCGAAAATTTGCACGAATCCAATACTTTCTTCTATATATTAGATATAGAAGAAAGTAAAAAAAAGAGAGAGAAGGGGAATTCCATTGTGATGGGTGTGATATTCATACACTATTTTTACTGGTTAAACCAACATTTTGAGCACTAAATCAGTTAACAAATACTAAAAGTATTTTTATCATGTTTAACTATGTATTTGCTAGAATAATTGAGTTGAAGTAAAACTGCAGGACTTTTCAATTTTTTTAAAGAAATTTTTAAAATCTTGTGACGAGTGTGACATTTTCGAGACATTAGTTTTCACCTGCACTCATATTTCTAGAAATTCCTGTGAATATTTTAATGTTTCATGACTATAGCATTTTTTTCTAATAAAAGACATTCAAATGAAACTTAATACATGATATTTATGATGAATTTAATTTTTTTTTTACTAAACAGGAATTTTTTTTTGTGTTGTGACGTGTGTGACAAAATTTGTGACGGGTGTGACATTGTGCAAATCCACTGCTTGATGAGCAGTTTCTAAAAGAATAGTGATCAGTATAGGTAACATACTTCACGATAGTGAATCTAACTTACATTTCATAAGAAAAAAAAGCTAGTACTAAGTGTACATTTGGTTTAGCACTTTTTTAATGTCTGCTAACAAAATTAGGTAAAGTGTTAGCTTTTTTTGGTAATTATTAACAAATTCTTTTTTAAATATCACCTTTTACGGGGAAAAATAAATAGGGTCATCCATTAGCTTGCATATCTTCACTTATTTTTTTCTTTTTGAAGTTAAAAAGTAAAACAGTAACATAATACTAATAATGTAGTGTTTTGTACTACATTGCTTTGAGTGGTTAGTGAAAAGAAAAATAAAAGTTATATCAGGTGTTAATATAACCTGACTGGGAGTAAGATATAGCATTTGAGTTGCAGAGATAACTATATTTTACAATGTAAACTTTGCAGTCTTTTCAGCGTAATCATTATCAGAGCTGCAAGAAAAAAAAATTACAAACAGAAATATATTTCTCCCTGTCTATTTGAAAATCCCTGATTGAGTAGATGGGAGTAAAGGCTATACAATAGCCAGACTAGCTCCCACCACTCAGAAAAGAGCTTAATTTAGAGCCAGTTTATAACAGAAAATAAAATTAACAGAAAATAAATGCATAATCATACAAAGAACACATAAACACAACACAAGTAATGCAATTAAGTACGTCTAATTTAGCCCCCCACAAAATACAACTACTGTCGCGTTCCATACAAAATGGTGAAAATAATCTAATCTCATGTCTGTTGAAAATCCCCTGTCTTCGAAAAAAGCACTAGTTTGATTGTTGTACATCATTTTTTGATTGAGGTCTAACGCAATCAGAACATTTTTTTCACTTTTTGTAGTTAAGACAGATTAGTTTCGCTAGCATTTTAAAACGTCCCATGGAGCATATTTGTCATGATGCCGTAACTTATTTCAATGAGGAAGCAAATTGTATTATCGTTTAACCATGCACAACTTGTAAATGTGATAATTGGTTAATGAGACTTGAAATTGCATCCTGAGAACCTGTGCCGTAATTTTGGGCAAATTTACTTGTATCATTCCAGTGTCTCTGAAATTACTTTTTATCACATAAAAAAAAAAAAATTGTCTGAGGCATTTTCACAAAGCAGATTAGTTATGGAAATGTGAAACTGATTATTTGCTTCCTTTAAAGCTATTTTACTTCTTTGAAATGTTTCAAGAATTAAATAAAAGTAACTCACTTAATAACCAAAAAATTATTGAAGTACAAATAATTCAAATATGTCATGTTATACGATTTACAGATATATATTTTTTTAAACTACAATGCCAATTTGTTAAGAAATAAAATAGTTTAATCTTCTATTTCATTAAGAAAGTTTTTAAAAGCTAATTTAAATGCTGTTATACCTGTCTCAATGATTTTGTGAAACCCGTCACAAATGATTGTCACACCCGTCACACCAAAATTTCCCAGAGAATAAATATTTGATCAAATTTCAACTTTGTACTCCTATTCAGACCTGCAAACATTAGAACTTCGGAAAGTTTCATGTTTTTCGATGAAAGAATGCATTTGCCATGGTAATTTAAGCATCTTTTTTGTGACGGATGTGACAGCGAGACCTTATAACTTAATTTTTACTAAAAAAACCTGTTAAATATTTTGTTATGAAAAATGAAGTTTTCCAAAGGATAGACAAATGTCACAAATAGTAATGTACACACACACATTCAAAATTCTCCTGTTTTAAATAGTAATCCTGGGCGAATGAAAATACTATGTTTTTCCTAAATACAATTTTTTATATTACGTTAACTTCAGGCTCAAAAAAATAATATAAAAGTAACTTTTATAAGAATTTTCTTTATAATTTCATAAACATCTTGTTATTAGCTTTAATTTGATGTATTACTTGTAGCAATAAAACAATTTTTAAGTTTCAACCCTCATGTCCACTTTTTCGTGGAATTGCCCAAAAGAAAAAACAAAGAAAAAAAAAATTAAAGAAAAGAAAGAACGAAGAAAGAAAAAAAAGGAAATGAAGTCAAAGCTGCTTACTAGAAAACAAGTGCCACAACAGAAAATACCAAAAAAGTAAATTTTACAAACAATCATAATTTTAATTTAAGAATACTGCTTGCTAATTAATTGAAAAAGAAAAAAAATTCAACACAAATTCACACATCAAAATCAAATTTTCGTGCATTGAAACAATGCACATGCACAATATTGAACTTATTTCAAAGCAATCTTCCTTGTTTTATGATTTGCGAAATGATTTATAACTTCATCGAAGTTCAAGTCTCTTGACAGCTTGTTCTCCAGTGCTAAAACTCAGTCTAGTTGCCCGTTGCAATGTACTTCAGGAACTCGATTTGACAATCAATACTTGTATACAATGCTGGCAAAAACAAATCTTTACATTTAGTTGGCAATTACAAACTTTACATGCAAACTTCTTTTTATGATTTTCTTTGCATGCTCCCTAGTTATTTGGTCAAATACCGAATATTCATCCAGATTGTGGCCAAATATTTGGTATTTAGCTACAAGGGAGCATGCAAAATCACGCAAGTAAAATCACGACAAGAGAAAGTTATGTAAAATGTTTAATTGCTAACCAAATGCAAAGATTTTTTTTTTTTTTTGCCAGCGCTGTATAAACTATGTAGAATTTATTTTTATATTTTTGTGAAAGTATCTCTTATACCCACAGAGATTTTCGGCTCACAGCACGCAGAGTTTTCTGTTAACCATTACTAAACTTTCAGAATATTTGACAGCATACAAGGGAAACATAATAATAAAATTTGAAATAAAATATTGAAAATGTTTTGAAGTATGAACGTTTAAAGCAACAGTTTTCACTGCGCATGCGCGAAAAAATTCAATTTATAACCTTCATAATCCAAAGTCGAGATAGATTCTACACCTCGTGATAAAACTCCAACTCGATATCTTAAATATTCAAGAAGTTATCAGCGATCTAATGAGCCGAATTTCAATAATTCTTGGATAGGCGACGAATCGTAAGGGGTCATTCGCAAACTGGTAACACTTGCCTGCCTTTATTCAGTGTGATTCATGATAAAAACAGATTATTTGCGAATGATCCCTCACAAGTCGTCACCTATCAAAGAATTGTTGAAATTCGGCTCATTAGATCGCTGATAACTTTTTGAATTTTTAAGATATCAAGCTGGAATTTAATCACGAAGTGTAGAATCTATCTGGGCTTTGGATTATGAAGATTATAAATAGATATCTTTCACGCATGCGCAGTGAAAACTCAACTGCTTCTAACGTTCATATTTCATCAAATTTTCCTTATTTTAACTTCAAATTTTATTATTGATGCGCTGTCACATATTCTGAAAATTTAGTAACGATTGGCGGAATCCTCTGTGTGCTATGAGCCGAAAACCTTAAAATAAAACTTGCATTTTTGAAAGAAATGCTTATATCTCCTTGGGTATAAGAGATACTTTCACAAAAATGTAAAAATAAATTCTACATGTAGTTTGTACAGTGCTGGCAAAAAAAAATCTTTACATTTGGTTAGCAATTAAAAATGTTACATAACTTTTTCTTGTTGTGATTTTACTTGGCATGATCCCTTGTGAATTGGCCGAATACCAAATATTCGACCACAATCTGGACGAATATTCAGTATTCGACCGAATATCTAGGGAGAATGCCAAGTAAAATCATGAAAAGAAATTTGCATGTAAAGTTTTTAATTGCCAAACAAATGAAGCTCCACAGGAAGAATGATCATAGTCCACCATGCTCAAAATTCCCTCATTACGTTTTTGAGTTTGAAATCTTGAATCGTTTCCAAGTTAGCCTCATTCTTCCCAGTTATAACTCACTCACTATGATGATTCTTCCCTGAATAATATTTCTCTTGAATTCTGTCTGTAATAATGTACGTGTTCCCATAGGTTAAACTGAGTTTTTTAGAAAAATGGACTTGGATCGTTCTTCCCCGTATCCTTTCAATAATGTAAGGATTTTTTTTTTGCCATCACTGTATACAGGTTGTTCCATTTTAACCTGTAAGACCTTTATTTTTGCAACCATTTGTCTTAGATGCATACCAATTGCAAAAATGTTCAAAATCAGTTGTAGGGTTAAGATATTGAAATTAATTATTTAAACGAAATCCAAATGAACCAAGTGATGATAATTTTGCTGACTCCCGAAAAATTTCACAAATAAGGAAATTTTTGGGAGATTATAGTGACTTCCCATTGGGATACCCTTGTTGTCACTTGAAGATACTACCTCGCACTCATTTTATAAATAATTTCTGCTCGATTTATAAATAATTATCATTTACCGCACAAAAAAAAAAAAAAAATCTCACAAAAACAGGTTTGGGTGTACAGTAATATACAGCATATCTCTGTTTAACATGTGAAATTCTATTTTTGCAACCATTTGTCCCAGATGCGTATTTCCAATTGCAAAAAATAATCAAAATAAAGTTTAAAGTTAAGATATTGAAAGTTTAAAGGAAAAATAAAAATGAGTGAAAAAATACAAAACTTAACTTTTTATACAAGCCCTACGTCCTCTAACTTACATTCAGGGAAATAATCTCCCTTTAAAATTTTATTCCTACACAAAATACGACCAATATTCATCGAGATATGAAGTGCAGCATTTTGTGACTTTCACCACTTTGGGAGAAAATATAGCAGTTAACAATGGTTTAAAATTATATATGTGCATAGATGTCGTTTTTCAAGTTGATTAAAGTTTTGTAGTGTGTTTTTGCATATCATGGCATAACATTTGCATTTATTTTTGAATAGCAATGAAAATAATAAATACCTTGTTTTTCTTACTTCTACAACTTGTCATTCTTCTGAAAGGGCGATAAGTTCCAATGTCATCTCACAGTATGATCCCTTAAAACTTCGAACTGAAATATCTCCTTGAGTTTTGGTAGCACAAATGTCAAACTTTTTGTGTTATAATTATTTTTCAATGGAGGTTCTTTCCCTAAATATAATTTAAGGGACTTGGGGCCCATACTTCAAACGTTCAATATCTTAACTCTGCATCTGATTTTGAACATTTTTGCAATTGGAAGTAGGCATCTAGGACAAACAGTTGAGAAAATAAAGGTCTTGCAGGTTAAAACAAAGCACCCTGTATAATAGCCAATGATAGATTAACACTAAAATTTTTTTTGGAAGAAAAGAAAAAAATATGTGTCTTCTAAAATCATTCAAAGAAGCCACTGTAAAGTTTTTAGCGAAATAAAAAATGGCATGTATCTGACATGCCTGACTCTTATAAAAACTGATTTAACCTTTAAAAAAAAAAAAAGATTTCTTTTAATTAATTTTTAAAAAAAATATATTTTGGCGCAACTTCCTTTTTTGTTTTCGTTCACGAACCCTGTGTGATTCCCCCCCCCCTTTTTTTTTCTTTTCTTTTAGCTCGTAAACCTGTGTACCATCGTTTTTTCCCCCTTTCTTTCTTTTTCTCTTCTTTTTGCACTTTTTTTTGTTTATTGTTTTTCCCCCCCTTTGGAGGCCAATGTTGACGCTTTCTTGTGTCACCCAGTCTGCCCCTGAATATGGCTTTTGAACATGTCCGAAGATGTAAGCAGGACTACAAAACTTACTTTTGCCAGGGTAATTAAATTATGTGGTAGGTGGATTAATTTGAGAATCACACATGTCAAAGCTCAAAGGTTCATCTTCAGGTAATGGTAAAATGAAAAACAAATTTGACCATGAGAATAACTGGGCCAAATGTTAATATCTGATATTTTTTGCTAAAAAAGAACTGTACGATGCTGTCATATACTCAAGATACTTTCAATCTAGAGCTCGTCCCCCAACTTGCATCTATGGATATACAGTGAAAAAAGTTTAACATGATATATGGTTAACACGCAATGATATAGTAGTCTGGACAAAGTACTGTGTAATTTAATTCAATTTTTTAAACACACACACACACCGAGGCCTTCGAGATAGGAAGGCCAACCAACTAGCAAATGACGTCATCGTTCGTCGATCCACAATGATATTGGGAAGTGAGCACTTCGATTAGTATTTTGGTTTAATTAAACTATTTGGTTTATTTATTGTCTTCTATTATTTTAGTAGCATTAAAAGTTCTACTTTTTCTTTTGAAAGCATAAAAAGGAACCGATAATCATACACTAAAAAATACACTGAGCTTAATTCATAGTATTTTACATAAAAACATTTATAAGTCTTACAAAGTACAGAGCCCGCCACTAATAAAATCACTGGATTATAAAATCAGCCGTTTTATACAAGATTATTACAAAGGACAAATTACACAGGAATTCAACTTGAAAAACGTTAATTAAAGAAGGAATTATACAACATCATGAATACTGTATGTTGTACATCAAAAAAATGTATTCAATATCAAAGCAGCCTTTTTTTTTTTGGAATTTGGCTACTTTTCCATTTTTAGCTTTTTCTGATGCTAATGATTCTTGTGTGTGGGGGGGGGGCTTCAATAGTTCATCATTTTAGGCTTTTGAAAAATTATTTTAAAAAGCATTAATTGATGACAAAGTAACCTTTTTCAAAAAACTTTTCATAGAATGACCATTTCAGCAACTTTCTTAAATACTTAAAACCTCATATATGTTGAATTTAGATGAACTTTGGCTGAGTATGCTCTTTTAGGAATTCAGTGTGACAGTTTTGTGACAGGGGGAAGGGAGGGGATAACAAGAAGTATGACATCACGCGTTGTTTATAACAATATGCTCATGTTGAACAGCGTTACATGTAACAAGGGGGGGGGGGGGGGGCATTTGTTCAAAATTTTGCAACATACTTTATGGACAGCCCCTTATTCAATTTATGTTACAGTTTCAGAGTTCCTGAAAGCTTATTAACAGAAAACCCAAGGAGTTAAAAAAATATTTAGTTCAAGACATTTTGCCCTTTTTAAGCATAAACAAACAAGCATAGAGCATTTGGCAAAAACACGTTGCGATTCCACTGCTCAAAAGTAATCTTTCGTAAGCTCAGAAATTATGAATACCTTTAACTCAACCACAATTTGTGCATAAATATTATAAAACTTAAAGACAACAATGGAAAAAATCATATATATTTTTTAATTTACGCACAGAACCAGCTTGTTTGAATAACATTGCAGGGGCGTAGTTGGGTGGAAATGTTTGAGTATCGAACCCACGACCTCCGGTGTTCAGAGCTAATCTTCTACCTCAGAGCTGCGGAAGCCCATCAAGGAATGTTTTTTGATCAAAATAACACATGCTAGCGTATGAAACAATTTAATCGAAACCGAAAATGTAAGATTAGTTCAGTTAAAAGCCTGTTTCAATAAACTTGTTTACATACATATTAACTGAATATCAACACCAAGTTACATTGCTTCTGATAGCAACAAGTATATTTGCAGAAAATTTTGACATATGTATATTGTCAGCTTGGAAAATCCATTTCGAATAAATGCGTGCACAAGGTTGAAAAAATAAAGAAATAAAAAGTTGCAAGTTAACCATTTCAAATATTAAAAGCAGTACGCTGAAATTACAAATTACAGACAAAGATATCAGAAAGGAAACTGACAATTGTTTGCGTAATAGAGGAAAAATTAAGTAACCTTAACTGCATGAACTTAAAAGCGTAAAATGTAAATTTGTTTATCTGAGAAAAGTACTTACCTCCGAACTGTAAAATTTATTCCATGAGAAGCCCAACTTTTTTCTTCGCATGCAGGTTGTTCGGAAGCTGAAATCGCTGACTCACTTTCATTCGGCAGACAGTTGCAATACTTAATTATATATATTTTTAACTGCCTCTACATTCCGGTACGAGGAAAGGATGAGATAAATATAACAGTAGTGGAGACCGGGTCTAGCTGATACAGGGTCAAGTTGATACAATCCCAATAATTTTTAAATTTGAATGTGTATGAGAGCGGGAAGCAAAGTATAGGAGGGGCAGGCCGATAGCCAGTAACCTGTCAAGTGCCTGAGGAGGAGGTTGCTTGTCCTTTTGTGCTTTTTGGAAAAAACTGTTTTTGACTGAGAAAAGTAAAATTTTGCTTGATACTTTGACCTGTTTTATATTTTATGTGTGAGGTAGTAGATCAACCAAATACAGTACTTCCGATTCGTCACTTCCAGGTAAGGATATTGACTTAAACTCGTTATTTCGGCAGCTTTTTGTTTCTCATAAATTTAAGTTTAAAGTAATGGCGTCGTTTATGTCAAATTGATACGCTTTTTTTGGGTCAAGTTGATACGTGTATCAACTCATCCCACAAGTAGTTTTTAATGTGGTTTTTTATTTTCAGAAATGCCAAGAAATTACAAGAAGAAAACTGAGAGAGGTGAAATACCTATTGATGTGTTTGAAAGGGCATATGATGAAATAAAAAATGGAAGGATGTCTATCAGGGAAGCAGCAAAAACATTTTCTATCGACAAAATGACGCTTTACAGATATAAAAATAAAAAGGAAAAACAGCTTGAAACACCTGACGCTGTTGAAAAAGAAGTAAAAATGGGATATGCTAAGCACCGTCAAATATTAAATGATGATTTAGAAAACGAGCTTAGTAAATACATTTTAACAAGTGCTAAAATTTATTATGGATTAACTCCTAAAAATGTTCGAGAACTGGCTTATGAGTTGGGACTTGCAAATCAATTGGAAATGCCTGATACCTGGATAAACGCCAAAATGGCAACATCAGAGTGGTTTTACAAGTTTTTAAAAAGACACCCCACTCTTTCTTTAAGAGAGCCAGAAGCGACAAGCTTAAGTCGAGCAACTAGTTTTAATAAGCATAATGTTGGGAGCTTTTTTGAAAACTTGAAAAAGGTGTTTGAAAAATACAAATTTCAAAGCAAAGATGTGTGGAATGCGGACGAGACTGGGGTGTAACAATTGCAACTGCTGTTAATGCTATTGGCAATGCTCTCCCGCCACTTTTTATTTTCCCTAGAGTATTCTTTAAAGACTATTTCATAAAGGAAGGACCACAAGGGTGTGTTGGCACTGCACACCCTTCCGGTTGGATGACCGGGTCATCGTTTCTCACTTTTATTAGACACTTTCATAGTCACGATCACGAAAAGTCAACACTTCATCAACCTTGCCTTTTATTGCTAGACAATCATGATTCCCACTTGTCTATACAAGTGTTAAACTTCTGTAAAGACAATGGAATAATTTTGCTATCTTTTCCTCCTCATACTTCACATCGCCTCCAGCCCCTAGATGTATCTGTTTATGGACCATTTAAAAGATACTACTTTGCAGCTGTTGACAACTGGCTAGTTAGCAGCCCTGGTAAAACCGTAACAATTTATGACATTCCTAACCTGGTCCATTGCGCCTTTCTAAATGCTGTGACACCGAACAACATAGTAGCAGGATTTAAAGCTTCCGGGATAGTCCCATACAACCCAGATGTTTTTACTGACGACGACTTCTTGTCAAGCTTTGTAAGTGATCGTCAGCTTTCTACGAACGCAGAAGATCAACAACCTTCTTTATCAGAAGGAGACCATCAACAGCCCTCTACATCAGCCGAAGATCAACAGCCCTCTACATCAAGGGGAATGATGTCTTCAATTGTCACGCCGAAACAAATCCGTCCTTTGCCAAAAGCAGGAGCACGTAAAAATAGCGGAAAAGGCAGGCAACCCTGAAGATCTTGTATACTTACTGATACGCCTATAAAAGACAAAATAGAACAAGAAACTGAGGAAAGGGAAAGAAAAAAGTCTATTAGGGAAGAAAAAAACAAATTAAAAATCAGGAAATTATTTGACAACGAAAAAATTAACCTTGACAAGTTAAAAAACAGGATAAGGACATGAAAAGAGCTAAAGACAAGAAAAAATCAAAACCGAAGAAAAAAAAGTATGAATCAGACTCTGATGAAGATGGAGAGTCCTTTTGTTTAGTGTGTTTTAAGTCTTATTCGTCTTCCAAACCGAGTCAAGATTGGATTCAATGCATTTCCTGCAAGAAGTGGGCTCACATAGTCTGCGCAAAAGACTGTAAATTTTACACTTGTAAAAATTGCGAATCAGACGTTTGCCTCTCGTCAGAAACGGAATGACTGCTAAGAAATTATGACTTTATTAGAAGAATATTAAAAACTTAATTCAACCCATTCAAGTACTTTTTACTGTTTTATAATTTTGTAACAATAAAATTCTTTTTAAATGTATGACTTGCTAATTATTCCAATGACTCTCCATTCTACTGAAATGCGTACCAACTTGACCCATTAGTGTATCAACTTGACTCGGGGTGAGTTAAATTGATACATCTTGCAAAGTTTAGAAAATATTTTTTTATGCTAAAATCTTTTTCATAGAAGGTTTTTTTTATATGGAATGTGATAGCTAAATAGTTATATTGCATCATAATGCTGTATTTGTTTCAGTACGACAAAAAACAAAAATCACAAAGTAAAAAGTGTATCAACTAGACCCGGTCTCCCCTATTGTACTGAAAAATGTGCACTCGAAGTTACATATTTCTTATTTCATCTATTTCAGCCAGAACACTACTGTTTACTGGTAAAACGCACTGCTTTCAAAGTTTCGCGCCAAGTTCATAGATCGACGACTGGTGGCGTAACGAAGCGGGGGGGAAAGGAGTTGTCTGGCCTGTTATTAGAGTTGTCTAGCCTGTTAAGAAACTGGTCAGAGTGCGGAGAGGCTCCAGTATGGTAAGGCGAGGCGAAATTTTAAGTATTTGGTACGGATTCAGAAAAGGGAATTGGAGCAAAGGCTGGCAGATGACATTGATGGGAACCCTAAGAGGTTTTTTGCTTACGCTAATTCTGGGAAAGCTCGAAACAGTCAAATTGGGCCTTTGGTTGATGAGCATGGAAATTTAATCCAAAACAATAGGGATATTGCAAATGTTCTAAATAACTTTTTTTCCAGTGTGTTTAACGATAACTGTATCTCAACAGTTGACACTAACAAGACACAAGCTTATACAGCTTGAGGATTTTGTATTTTCCAGGGAGGAGGTTTTATTTCATTTGAAAAAGATTAAAGCAACTAAAGCTCCGGGACCAGATAATATTTATCCAAAAATTTTAGTTGAATGTGCAGAGGAATTAGTGGATGTTATTTTAAATATTTTCAATGGGGGGGCTTCTTATAACTCGGGGACGGTGCCAGAGGACTGGAAGCTAGCTAACATAACGCCACTCTTCAAGAAGGGGTCTAAAGGTATTGCTGGGAATTATAGACCTGTAAGTTTGACTTCGGTGATTTTTAAGATTTTCGAAACTTTGATCAAAATTAAGATCATGATGTTCTTAGAGACTAATAGTCTGTTGACTAGTTTGCAGTATGGTTTCAGGAAAAGTAAATCCTGTACTACTAATTTATTGCATTTCTACGACAAGGTTACCTCAGCTTTAGATAACAAAAAATGTGTGGATGTTGTTTATATTGATTTTCAAAAAGCTTTTGACAAGGTACCGCATGTTGCTCTTCTCAGCAAGTTAGCTGACATTGGAATAGGAGGAATAACTTTACTTTGGGTTAGAAATTGGCCTACTGGTAGGAAGCAAAGAGTAGTTGTGAGAGGAAATCATTCTAATTGGAGTGATGTTTTAAGTGGGGTTCCTCAGGGATCAGTTTTAGGGCCTCTTTTGTTTATTATATTTATGAATGACATCAATGAAAATATTTCTGGAAGCATGAATTGTTTTGCTGACGATGTAAAAGTTATGGGGATTGTCGAAAATGAAGAACAAGTAAAACAGCTGCAAGAGGATTTAGATCATATTACTAAGTGGGCAGATAAATGGCGGGGTATGGCAGTTAATGTAGGGAAATGTCAAGTGCTACACTTAGATCATGGAAATAAGCGTATGAGATATCGTTTACAGGGTTCAGTCATAAATCAGGAAGAAAATGTTATGGATCTGGGTGTCTTTATAAATCAGGACTTCAAGTTTAGTCAACAGTGCAGTATTGCTAGTAACAAAGCCAACAAAATGCTTGGGTTCATCAATAGATCTATTTCAAACAAATCTAAGAAAGTTCTTCTGCCTTTATATAGGAGTTTAGTAAGACCTCATTTGGAGTATGCTGTTCAGTTTTGGTCGCCTTATCTGAAGAAAGATATTTTTGTATTGGAAAGGGTTCAAGGAAGGGTAACTAAATTAGTAAGGGGACTCTCAGATTTAGATTATGATACCAGACTTAATAGGCTTAACATGTATAGCCTGGAGCAAAGGAGAGTCAGAGGGGACATGATTCAGTTATTTAAATTTATCAAAATGAAAGATGTAAATGGATTAAATTTTTGCGGGGAAAGTAGGACAAGGGGTCATTGTTTTAAGCTATTTAAATCTCAGGCTAACTTGGAAATCAGGAAAAACTACTACTTTAGCAGGGTCGTGGGCACTTGGAATAGCTTACCGGAAGAGACGGTAATGAGCAAGGGAGTGAATAGCTTTAAGAGGGCCATTGATCTTCATTGGGGACTAATTAATTGACTAGGACCAGCCTAGCTGGGCCCAGAGCCTGTTGCTGGTCGTCACATTTGTATTTGTATTATCACGTGGGTCTCGCACACACACACACAAAAAAGGTCGCCCTTCAGTTTCATTTTTTTTAAAACCGTATTTAAAAATAAAAATTTTCAAGTTAAAATTTTTTGTAGTCTAGCACAGCGATTCTCCACCAGTGGCAGGGCCGGAATAATACTCCGTTAGCCCGTACTCCTGCACGGAGTAAAGAATTTAAGGGGCGCAAAATTGCCAAATCAAAATAAGAGAAATATTGCGACCGAGCGGCTGAAAAAAAAACTAAGTTCTCTAGAAAAAAACTCTGGCGCCATCTGCAGATGAATAGGGCTATCTACGATGTATCTATTCTAGAACTGTAGTCTGCGCAAGTTTAAAGTAAAATGTCTTAGTTCTTGTCTAACTTTAACTAATTACAGGGACTTTAAAATCATTTTAAACGAAGGAGGATTATATCCAGCAGGGGCGCCCTCCAAGTTAAAATTTTTGGGAGGGGAGAACTTCTCAAATAGCCAAACGGGGCTCCAAATTTTTCCGAATGATAAAATACGGATTTTCACTCATATGTACCGTAGCCTACGAGAATCTGTGCTGTTGCTTGAAGAGCCTGTTATTTTCCCTTCGAAAGCGAGGGACAATGGCAGGGAATTTCGCCCCTAGATGGCGTCTATAGCGAGGCCAACAAAGCTCTCTGACAGGCAAACACAATGTGTTTTGGACTGTCAAACTTATTAGATATCTTGCTATAATATGCATACTTTTTCAAATTTTCAACTTTCAAGCATCTAAGGCAACCCAGGATACTCTCCCTTAGCACCTGGAAATGAAAAATATTATCCTTTGAGTCACAATAGCGCGAGGAAAACAAGCATCGAAAATGAGATAAATTCCGGACCGAGAATTAAAGTAATAATTTCAAACACAAAGAATGTCCTTGTTTTTCGTAAATTTTCGTTAAAAACTTCTTTTACTCTTCTCGGTGCATTTACCAGATAACATTTTGTTTTTGCCAAATGTATTTTTTACTTTTAATACATTTTTTTTTGTTTGTTTGTTTGTTTCATTAGATGCTAAAACCTAACTTTCTAAAAGCAGTTTTTTTTAAACATATTGTAACGGATTCGGTGCGACTTCCACTTTCTTGGAATGAAAACACAGTTCTTGATAAAAACACAGGAAATTTATTTACACTATGTACAGGAAAGATCGTCAATAACTGCTAAATTATTCATCAGCAATAAAGCAATTATCACACAACACCGTAAACTCAACGTTTACACACATATTTACTTCCAAATACGAAAACAACACAGCGAAATGCCTCGCTATAAACAGAGCTAATACACACTCTCAGTTCGAAACCTCAATCGAAACTAAACTGTTTATCACGTGGGACGCCTTTATAAACATCGAAAGAAATCTCTCAAATATTCCACAACATTCTTTCGGCTTCCCGAAATGCGTAGACCGTTATCAAATTTTATCAATGAAAAGAAAAGGAAATAGGGGATCGTATACTTTAGCGGAATTAAAAGGGGTTGTATATTCATTACGGGAAACTATTTACAGGTTACGTTACTACAATAATTACTATTTACAGGATTTGTAACATTGCCCCCTTCCTAAGGACTGCACGTCCCGGGCAGTACAATCCCCAGAAAGGGTGCCAAACTTCTGTCACAAGCTTACAAATATACACATTAATTAACAACTAACAGATACAGAAAACACAATAATAACAAGAAATATTACTAAACATTAAAAGCAAAAATTATCTACAACTTTTATGTTGTCAACCATGATTGTTTACGTAATACTCATGAACTATGGCCATAGTATGGGGCTAACCGATCATAATGTACAACCCTAGGTTTTGCATTAGGTGATTTTTGGATCCTCACTACGACGTCATTTAGTCGGTTAAGGACTTTGTAGGGTCCATCCCAATGCGACTGCAATTTGGGTGACAGACCTTTCCGTCGGATGGGATTCCATAACCAAACCTTGTCGCCTTCGTTGAATTCATGTCCAGTAGACCTTGTGTCGTATCGGGTCTTCATCTTCTCCGCCGCGATGTTGATTCGCTCTCGTGCGAAGTTATGAACGTCTTCCAACCGGGCCTGGAGATCCTCGATGTACTCCTCAGGCGATGCAGGCGCATCCGGAGGACGACCGAAGACGAGATCACAAGGTAGCCTTAGCTCTCGTCCGAAGAGCATCTGAGATGGGGCATATCCGGTAGTCTCGTGGACAGCACTGCGGTAGGCCAGCAGGAACAAAGGTAGCTTCTTGTCCCAATCCTGTTGATTTCTGGATACCATAAGTGAGAGATTGTTCAGGATTGTGCGGTTAAATCTCTCCACCATGCCGTCCGATTGTGGCTGTAGTGGTGTTGTCCTAGTTTTCTCAATTCCGAGAATTTGACATAGGCCCTTAAACACAGCAGAGATGAAATTCCTCCCTTGATCGGAATGAATCTGCAAAGGTGTTCCATATCTCGAGATCCAATGCTGGACTAGAGTCTCTGCTACGGTGGTAGCCTCTTGATCTGGAATGGGATATGCTTCCGGCCATTTGGTGAAGTAGTCGATGGAAACAAGAATGTATTTGTTCCCATCAGTAGTTCTTGGTAGAGGACCCAGGATGTCGATCCCAATTCGTTCGAAAGGAGCTCCAACGTTGTACAGATGTAGCTTCCCTCTCTGCTTCTCTTCTTCGGTCCTTTACGAGCAGCACAGGCGTCACAAGAATGGCACCACTTCTCCACGTCATCCTTCGCCTTGCTTCAGAAGAAGCGCTCCCGAACTTTATTGAGGGTTTTCAAGACACCAAAATGTCCTCCAGTCGCACTACTATGTATTTCTTTCAGAACATCTGAAATCCTTGATCGGGAAAGTAGTAACTGCCACCTAGACGTTTTGCCGTCATCAGATTCCCATTTTCGGTGTAGCAAGCCGTTCCGTAAATGGAGCGAGTTCCATAAAGCCCAGTATCTTTTTGTTGCAGGACTGAAGATGGAAACGTCCTGCCAGCTAGGGCGTCGACTGTCACTTTCCATGAACTCCAAAATTGGTTTTATGTCGGGGTCTTCAAGTTGATCTTTTCGAACTTGGTCGTCACTCCATGGATCAGGTTCTGATGATATTGGAGTCACTGTCACCTGATAGGCGGTAGGGCTAGTCGTTCCATACTGTTTCTCGATTCGGGAACAATAGTGGCAGTTCTCAGGACAGGGTCTCCTTGATAAAGCGTCAGCATTACCGTGAGATAACCCTTTTCGATGCTTGATCTCCATGTCATATTCCTGGAGCCGCTGTATCCATCTGGCTATCTGGCCTTCCGGATTTTTGAAGTTCAAAAGCCAAGTTAATGAGGCATGATCTGTCCGAAGCAGAAATTTTCGGCCGTAGAGGTATTGATGGAAGTGTTCTACAGCTTTCACTATGGCCAGTAACTCCTTTCTGGTGACGCAGTAATTTCGCTCTGACTTTGATAAGCATTTGCTCCAGTAAGCGATGACATATTCATTGCCGTCAATTTCTTGGGATAAAACACCTCCGATGCCCTCGTTGCTCGCATCAGTGTCCAGGATGAAGGGTTTTTCAGGCTGAGGATAGGCGAGGATAGGCGTTGATGTTAAAGCCTCCTTCAGTCGTAGAAATGCATCTTCGCATTCTTTGGACCATTCAAACTTTTGCTTGCTCTCCGTCAGCTTATGCAAAGGCCGTGCAATGTGGGAAAAACCCTTCACAAACTTCCTATAGTACGTGCAGAGCCCCAGGAAACTTCGCAGCTGATGGATGTTTTCGGGACGACTCCAACTCTTGACCGCAGATACCTTCTCTGGATCGGTTTGCACACCCTCAGAAGAGATGATGTGACCAAGATAGTTCACCTCCCGGCGGAACAAATTACATTTGGACGGACTTAACTTCAGATTGGCTTCCTTAAGCTTTTGCAGCACCATCCTAAGATTTGCCAGATGTTCTTCGAAGCTGCGTCCCACGATGATGATATCGTCTAAGTAGACCAGACAGGATTCGTAAGAGAGTCCTCTTAACACTGTCTCCATAAGACGCTCGAACGTAGCTGGTGCGTTGCAGAGGCCGAAGGGCATCACTTTAAACTGCCATAAGCCTTGTCCAGTTGTAAACGCTGTCTTCTCTCGGTCATCAGGGTGTATCTCAACCTGCCAGTAGCCGCTCTTCAAGTCCAGGGTCGAAAACCACTTGTGTCCGGAAAGAGTGTCCAAGGTGTCGTCTATCCGTGGAAGAGGGTAACTGTCTTTCTTGGTGATTTCATTCAGCCGTCGGTAATCGACACAAAATCTGGTGGAGCCATCTTTCTTTCGGACCAAAACGATGGGAGAGGCCCAAGGACTGGATGACGGTTCGATTACATCATTCTCCTTCATCTCTTTCAGAAGGGTTTCAACCTCTTCCTTCTTAGCGAACGGTAGTCGTCTTGGATGCTGTTTAATAGGGGGGTGTTCTCCAGTGTAGATCATATGCTGCGTTAAATTCGTACGGCCAACATCCTCCGATGTAGATGAAAACAGATGCTTGAAGTCGTCCACCAATTGTTCCGCAGCAGTTCTTTGATCTTTCGATAATGGTGCACTCCCAATTAACTTCGATGTCAAGGACTCAGAAGACACAGTTTCGAGGGAATTGATTCTTCTAATGATGCAGTTTACTGGAGTCCAAGTTGCTAACACTTCACCTTTCCGAATATTACTCTGCCTTTCACTCACGTTGGCGACTCTTACAGGAGTTACATCCTTAGAAAGGTCCACAAGTGTAGATGCTACCAGCACTCCTTTTAGGTTATTGCTTAGGTTAGGGTATTCAATGAGTCCAAATCGAAAACTATTGCTTTCTTCAAGGGAGCCAGGTATTAATGATTCTGACCTTGAGGGAATCGATAAATCTGTTTGGGCTATTATTTGATGAGCGGATTTTACATCACTTTCTGCGGGGAAAACGGCTATGTCTTCTCTCATCGAGTGCAGCTCATTAGTCTTGAAGTCGAGGTTGAAGTCATAATTCTTTAAAAAGTCCAATCCGAGAATGAAGGGGTCCGTGATATCAGCAACGAATGCCGTATGATGGTAGGTGGCATTCCCAAACACTATTTCCAAGTCCACTTTACCCTCAATCTCAATTTTGTCACCTGTCACGGTCTGGAGACTTACGCGTGGCGATGTCCACAACAGTTTCAATCCAAATTTACGAGCCACATCTGTCCTAACGATTGTCACATTGGCTCCAGTGTCGACAATCAGTTTGCAAGGATTCCCATTTGCATGTGCGTAAATGAAAAGTCCATCACTGCCACTACTAGTAGAGGAAATCTGCAGAGCTCTGGTGGAGGTGATCTCTTTCCCTCGCGTAGCTTGGC
Organism: Uloborus diversus; assembly: GCF_026930045.1. NCBI lineage: Eukaryota > Metazoa > Arthropoda > Arachnida > Araneae > Uloboridae > Uloborus > Uloborus diversus. Next base: position 89,662,780 of record NC_072734.1, read on the forward strand.
GAGCCGGACAACTCCTTCGCAGGTGTCCTTCACTACCGCATTTCCAGCACTTCTGCTCTTGTTTCTTTTGGGCTGTTATGCTGCTCAGATGTCTTGCCAAGTCACCGAGTTGTCTCTCAAGTTCAGCGAGGTGGGACGACCTGGAATCAGACTCATCAGCTTCCTGAGTCCGGATTAGATGGCGATCCACACGGGTTGTTTCTTGGGCGGCCTCGTATCTCATCGCATACATCAAAGCGGATTTCAAGTCGTTTACATTCGCCATCCGGAGGGCCTTCTGGATCTCAGGATTCCGAACTCCGTCGATGAAGTAGTTGAGTGCCAAGTTGTCTCGAACATCCGCAGGACAGTCGCAAAAAGCAAGATGCGACAGTCTCTCGATATCCGCCGCTAGCTCTTGCAGGGTTTCCCCGGTTTCCTGGAAACGGGACTTCAAATGGAGTCGGCTGAAATCTTTCTGGCACTTCTCACCGAAGCGAAGCTCCAACGCAGATGTGAGGGCGGCGAAATTCAGGCGCTGGCTGTCCGGAAGGGTCTGGAGAATGTCCGCTGCGTCACCTCTCAGGGATGCTGCAATATGACTGGCCTTGGTAGCAGAGTCCCATCCGTTCGCTTCCGCCACTATCATGAATTGAGTTTTGTAAACCTGCCACGAAGTTTTCCCATCGAATGTGGCAAGTTTAATGGACGGTTGAGCAACCGATGTGGGAGCGCCAAACTGTACAGTGCTGCTTTCCGCGGTCGCCAATCTCCTTTCCACGTCCTTAAAGATCTCTTCTTTAAGTAGATGAAATCTTCTATCTTCTTCTTCAAATTTATTTTCTACAGCATTGAATCGGCTTTCAACGGTATCAAATTTTTCTTCAATAGCATCAACTCGATGCTCTATGTCATTAAATTTATTTTCCATCACAGTCTTTACCGAAATAAGGTCGTTTTTAATTTCTTCTTGGTTAGACGTTAAGTCCTTTTTCAGCACCGTGAAATCGCTTTTTAACTGGTCTTGATTTGCCAACATACATGCAGTCAGATCACTTTTTAATTGTTCTTGATTAGCCGCCAAACTTTCGGTCAAGTCACTTTTCACAGCATTAATTGCTGCCAGAAGTTGTTTTAATTGGTCATCCATTGCGCGAGTAATCACCATAAAAACAAAGTCTATAAATTCAAACAGTCTTTATGAAAAAAAAAATGTCCAAAGTCACACTTACTCCAAAAAAGTCCTGAAGAAGCCCCACGTTGGGCGCCAAATTGTAACGGATTCGGTGCGACTTCCACTTTCTTGAAATGAAAACACAGTTCTTGATAAAAACACAGGAAATTTATTTACACTATGTACAGGAAAGATCGTCAACAACTGCTAAATTATTCATCAGCAATAAAGCAATTATCACACAACACCGTAAATTCAACGTTTACACACGTATTTACTTCCAAATACGAAAACAACACAGCGAAATGCCTCGCTATAAACAGAGCTAATACACACTCTCAGTTCGAAACCTCAATCGAAACTAAACTGTTTATCACGTGGGACGCCTTTATAAACATCGAAAGAAATCTCTCAAATATTCCACAACATTCTTTCGGCTTCCCGAAATGCGTAGACCGTTATCAAATTTTATCAATGAAAAGAAAAGGAAATAGGGGATCGTATACTTTAGCGGAATTAAAAGGGGTTGTATATTCATTACGGGAAACTATTTACAGGTTACGCAACTACAATAATTACTATTTACAGGATTTGTAACAATATGAAATCCAGGGGTGTCCCCCCCCCCCAAGCTTACTAACAAAAATCACCCCCTCCCCTAAAAAAATTTTCTCGACCCTTTTTCCTTTCGTATTTTTTTCTCTTTTTTTAAAATAAATTTGTTTAAAAAAATATTTTATGATTATTTATTTTTAATTATTATTATTATTTTATTAGAAAAGTTCTGTGCTACGCAAATGACATACACAGACACACAAACTAACTAAATAAAAAGAGTCTAAACAGTTTTCAAAAAAAAAATTTAATCAAAAATAAATAAATTAAAACAAAAAAACTTTCGATTCCCCCCGGCCCCATTTAGATGGATTTTCTTACAATTGTGAGATTCAACAAAATGAGATCAAAAACCTTTTTTACCCCCCCCACCCCCAGAAATTGTTGATGGTACAGGCTACGTTATGATTCCCCCCCCCCTCCTGTGGTCACTCCTGACGTATATAGCAATCCGAAGAAGCATAATTGTAAGACTGTGATAAAAAATATGTATGACCTTTTAGAGAATTGATTTCAATGTGAAAGGAAACAGGCGGGTGGGGGGGGTCCTGGTGCAGACAGTGCTGAAATTTTTAGGAGGTAGTTTAAGAATTTTATTTGATCTCATGGGACATGATTTAATGATTAACTGTCTTAACCCGGATTCACCCCGCCCCGCTTTGAGTTTCGTTGTCTGCTTTGTTTCACACTGAAATGAATTCTCTCAAGGTCATGCATCTTTTTATCAGAGACAGTAATTGAAGAAGGTTTTCGATCTTGTTTCATGCAGTCCCTCTTGGGGGGGGGGGAGCTCCGTGCAATGGAAAGTGTGTGTCATCGTTCTTGGGTAGATGGGCAACGTATCGCTCCTTCGAACGCTAAGGAGCGCCCTCCAATGACAAGACTCCTCCAAATGAAATTTAAAAAAACTCTAAAATTACCCCCTGATAATTTAAGTAAAAAAGACTACCCTTTTACCCCCGTTTGCACCCAAGCGAGAAATACCCCCCCCCCCCTTAGGAGGAAGGCACACACCTTCAAATGCAAAAAGCACGCCCCGTTAACGAGACTCCCCTCCCCCCCAATACGATTTTAAAATCTCCTAAAGTCCCCTCCCCCTTTTTATACCAATGGCGCAGTCTCTGCCAGGAGTCCCCATTTCTCCACGACTAATATTTTCTTTCCACACAGAAATGAATTCTCTCAAGGTCATGCGTCTTTTTATCAGAGCCATAAAATACAAGCACTTGCTTCTGCCTTTTCAGATAGTCATTTTTTTTAAAAAAACCTCCAGAAAATATTTTGATCAAAAAAAAAAAAAAAAAAAAACCTCCAGAAGGTATTTCTGGCTGCGCTAGTGCCACAGTTCAAAGATTAATGTAAGGGAAAAAATGAAAAATCCAAATTTTGGTCGATTTTTCTCATTTTAAAACTCTATTGTAGCCTTAAACAATTTTTATTTTGGATGGGAGGGGGGCAGCTGCCCTCCCTTCCCTTGCCCTTACTCCTTCTAGCTGCGCCCATGATGACCAATAAAATGAAGTTCCGAAACTTACATTGACTTTGAACTGCAATTCATTTTCCTGCTACGACTTCGTACAGTTTGCTTTCATTATTTAGTATAAACTTATTTTACATGTAAGATTTTTTTCGAAAGGCATTTGAGAAAATTTACCCCCAGGGGTGCCCACCTAGAAAAGGGGGGTCAAGGTGCAGACTGCACCATTAAAATTTTTACGGGGGGTGCTCTGATGGATATTTTTCTCATTTGGGAATTGTCTTTTGCTTTTTTTTGGGGGGGGGGAGGGTCTTTTTGATATTTAGGGGGGGTGTGCCCTTACTCTTAGAGGGGGTGAGCAGCCCTGGGTGCACAGTGCCCGATTAAGTTATCTGTAACCTAAGGTCAAACGCTCTTTCGAGGCCCTTTTGTATTTAAGTCTAAACCTCACAATTTTTGTCGTTGGCTGAAACAGTTAAAGGCATTTGGAGGCCCCTAAAAAGTGGGAGCTCTATAGTTAGTCAGTCTATTCAGTAATCAGACTCTGCGTGCGACCGGCATGTTAGCATGTGCCCTTTGGTATAAAAAGGTTGGGGACCGCTGGTATCAGAGCCCGATCATTCTGATATTGGACATAGGACACATTTCTATTTCAGGGGCCCCTAGAGCCCGACTAAGATTTTTGAAGACACTGGGCATGAAAATCATTTCGTGCCCCCTCCCCCTGTTTCCGCTGATTCTGAAGCTACTAAATATTTCGATACTTGCGTATTAACACAACTATTCTAAATTTGGTCGTACCTCATATCACAACATTTAAAAAGTAGAAGAGATATAGTATACGATAATTCGACAAGATGTGTTAAACTTTGCCTGTTACAGTTTACCGTAAATATAAAAGTTATCTACAATATAACTTTTAATAACAAATACAGATCAAGCTGGGAATGGTTTTGGGATTTGCAAAGAGATCAAATTTTTAAGAGGAATTTTTATAAGATATTTTTTCTTTGTCTTGGCATTTGCAAAAATATCAATGTTATTATTGTACTCTATAGATTCTGAGTGAAATCATTATTTATTTTTATTTAGCATGATAAATTAAGGGAATTTTAGGCCCCTGAAATCTAAGAGGAGGGGCCTGTGCCCGCATGCCCCTGCGGTAATCACGCTCTAGTTGATATAGAACAGGGTTCTCCAACCTTTTTCACTTGTGGGCCACATTGAAAATTTTTTGAGACAAGGCGGGCCGGTCCAACAATATTTTAGCCCAAATGGTCCATTTAGCATATGGCCTATCCTCCACCCATACATCGCGAATGATATATATATATATATATATATTTATTTCTATTTCTATTTAAGAGTCACAACTGACTACAACTGTATTATGTCGAGGGATCTGCATACCATGTGCCTTGCCTCCATTATTTTATATACCGATAGATGGCAGCACCATCACCGGATCGGACAGTTAATGAGAATTTAGAACTAGTCCAAGAGCTAATAGCTACCTGGTACTAGCACCCCCAGAGGTATCGTTTCACTTGGAGGACATTGAGACCACGAGCATATTTAACGTCGCCCAGTCCCCTTTAATGACGACGGTGGGTCTTCGACCAGCGGGGATCGAACCCGAGCCCCTCCGGCCCCGAGTCCAATGCCCTACCGATCAGGCTACCACGGCCCCATATATATATATATATATATATATATATATATATATATAAATTAAGCTCTCAGTCTCAGTCGTAGTTTTTGAAAATTTCTGAGCTTGCTTCTAAGTTACTATATTTCCTTAGAGATATTTGCTCTTAGCTAAATGAAATTGTATTTTAAGTGCCCTTAAATTTCTAACAATAAAACGACAGGGAGTCTTGTAAAATTTAGAATAATACAGAAAACTGAAAGAAAATGTATTCTTTGTCACAAAATAAAGTGAAGTTAAAAAAAAAATATATTAATTTGAATTTTTGGCATCTTGAATTCAAATTATGTTTTTCGCAATCACGAGCGCATATGTGTATGAATGCGCGTGTTTGTGTAGGCTCATGTGGGTGTGGGTGTGTGTGCGTGCTGTGTATGCAGTGCTGTGTGTGTAGGCGTTCATGTATGTGTGTATGTAGGCATATGTGTTTGTGTCTGTGTGCAGGCATAAGTGTGTGTATGTGTATTTGTGTGTGTAGGAGTGTGTGTTTGTGTTTGTGCGCAGGCATGAGTGTGTGTATGTGTGTAGGTATGTGTGTAGGCATGTGTGTGTATGCGTGTGTGTGTAGGATATGGACGCAACCTGTAGACGGTTTTCGCAAGAGGAGCAGCATCGTGAGGCCGGTCGACGCGACGGTGGTGCTGCAGAGGGTGGTGGTGGGAAAATAAAATCATAGGAATTCAAAACAGTCAAATAAGAACAATAAGCAATCATAATTGCTCAAAAAAAAAAGGCTAATGTTCCGTTTTTGTTCTAAAGTTTTTTCACAAAATTCATAATCTAGCATTAGAGTTTGGAAAAAAACATTTAAATCTGGTGTCAGCCTAGCACATGTTTTCCCTGGTGCCATGAAATGCTCAATGCCAGGAGAATGTAGCGCGGAGAAAAGAGATTTGTTCTCGGAAAGAGCAAAAAGAGAGATTGCTGCACTCGTAGTTAACGGTAAAAAATGATTAACTAACGATTAAAAATATTTTAAATAATTATTTGTAATTAAAAATAAAGTCTCAATTATATTTCCCACGAGACTGTCTCTGTTCCGAAAAATAGAAAAAGTTTGTAAGCTTCCCGCGGGTCCGGACAAAATCTGTTCACGGGCCGTAGGTTGGAGACTCAAAAATGCTACTTAAATTATGAATTTTAGTGTATTAAACTGTTTTGTATGTCCTCGTAATCTTCGACCATAGAAAGCGATGAATGACTGTCGAAAGCCAAATTTAATACAATCGGATGTTTTTTTTTAAATTTTATTAGATTTCTGAGCTGAATGGAGGATAAGGAAATACAAACTGCTTTCTTGTATCCCTTCCAAATTGGGCAATCGAGTATTCGGATAAAAGAAAAGTTGATAACAAGTGTCTTCCCCCCCCAACCTTCTTGTCGTTTATTGGGTGGTGTATCATTGAAAGAATTTCCCCGAAAACCCCATTGGCAATCGCTTTGTACTAGAAAGAGTAGTGTGCCGACCGGAGCTTTTTTCCCCACGATTCTTGAAGACAAATTGTATGAAAACCGCTAGATGGCAGTGCGGTCGAGGTGTACGTTCAATTTCGCGGTGTTTACATTAGTAGACGCGGGATTTTTATTACAATTTAGTTCCGCGTTTCTCTTTTTTACCTTTATTTCGTGAATATCTCATGAAACAGCGTTTAAGGCTTTTAATGGAGGCATCAAAGTTGAACATTGGAAGAAATAAAGCTTTATCTTGTTTAGTACCAGGGTGCAAAAGTGGGTACAAAACATGCAAGGAAAAAGTTACGCTTTTTAAAGCTCCAGCAGATGAAGAAAAACTAAAGTGGAACTCGTTAATTCCCAGGTTAGATAAAGTTTTTGATAAATATTGCTCAATTTGTGCTCTGCATTTCGAAGAACATTTTATTGAAACTCATTTTAAGCATATTATAAATGGTGAGGAAGTTTTGATTCCTCGGGGAAAAACTTTTTTGAAAGATGAGGCAATTCCGACAATTTTCCCAAGTCTGCCAACATACTTTACTAAAAAATTACCAAGGAAAAGGTCCATTAGGAATTATGCAGTTAAGAAAAATGTTCCCTGTTTGAAAAAAATAAAACTTGATCTTTCCGCAGATGAAACTGAAATAACCACGCATAAATCTGTTATAAATGAAATTGTTCATATTAATTTGCTAACGAATATTGGGTTTGCATGAATATAATTTTTGTATATAATGAAAATTATGTGGAAAATAATATTGACGATAAAAAGATCATTATTGAAGTAGACACAAAGACAAGGATTTTTTCAAAACAAAATTTTACACAATTGATTGAAAATTTGATACTTATATTTTAAGGCAAATGTATTATTAATCGAGATGGCTTAGGGCGTAGGTTGTTGTTGTTTTTCATGCCACTTGGGAAACTCAAGCCCCATTCATGTAGCCAGCATGAATTTAAAGCAGAAAGTCAATGAGGTCCCTAAATGAAAAAGAGCCCGACTTGGGCACGATATATGGTAGCACCACCTCTACAATTTATAGGTCTGGAGAATAGGTTGGAAATCTCCAGCAACACTACGCCTGGTAACTGTTAGCGACCGACCATTCGACTTTCGGACAAATGGAATCAACGAGCACGTAAGTTATATTTAAAATATATATATATATTTTAATTTCAGCCTTTTAAAATCCTGTACGAAATTGATTATTATTTTTGTTATCGTCCCCCGTTATCGATATAAAAGGTATTTAAGTTTCCCGAAATTTTAAGAAAAGTGGCAAATTTAAACACTTGGCGAGGGATTGAAGGTACCAATTTCTCACAGACGATTTCCTCGTCTGCATGTGGCAGGACATCCATATCTACAGAGCGTGAGAAAGATGTCTGTCCCCATCGAAACTCGCTAAATTTGGAACAACGAGACTCGCTTTTCTTAAAATTTCCATAGGCTTTAAAATCTCATATATCGACAGCGGGAAAATATTTTTTGCGTCCAAAAACATGTATCGCAATGTTCTTTTGATCGCTACTTATTTATATTTTTTAATTGTAACACTGTCATGTTGTTTCCTGATTAAGGGTAGGAAGATTCAGAAGCTGCGCTTCCTTTTAAAAGAACATTTTAAAGCTATCATAAGCAATGTTAGACAAAGGAGAGGGACGAGGAGGTTCCCCATTTGTTTTTAGTTTTTAAGGATACATTTCTTTCGCTATTTTACATATGAGATAAAAGATAAAAATACATAAATACTTTTCTTTTGACTATGATAACGTCAGATTCAAAAACACTTCTATTTCGATAATTATCGACAACAAAACCGTTTGCTGACAGGTTCTAAAGACAATTTTTTTTTTGATGTAATATTAATTAAAAATAAAACATGCCATACATAATGCGATTCCTTTATTATATTTCACACTATTCATTCTTTGTAAAACAAATAAAAAAACATCTTATCCTAACACGTTTCTTACCCATATGCAAATGGAACATAATCTCTGCCAAATCACTTGTTGACCGCGCAATTTCTAATGTGAAATACCAACTTGGAAAATATTACGTAAGAATGAGTTTGACCCCCCCCCCCCCCAAAGGTACGTAGAGGCCTTTCCAACCACCCCTCCCCCTCGGCACCCTTACGTATTTAATGAATTGCACTTTATAGTCTATTATTTTCATTGAGGATAAATTAGCATAAAGTAATTTTATGTTCTTCAAAAAATAAAGGAACACCCATGTAACAAATAGCACTTATTACAAAATTTGTCTTTTGCGCAGAAATAAATTCAATCCAAAAAACGGGGCTTTTAAACTGCGAAATGAGCATGCAATCGCTGATTTAAAACGAGTCTGATTGAGGAGCATAACGTACTCCTCGAGCGCAGCGCCATCTGGGTTTTCCTCAGATCTGACCTCACTTTTTCCCCGTCGATCGGCACACTACTCTTTCTAGGCACTATAGATGAAGTCAAGTACCTGCTTAAAGTGTAAGCTGTGACAAGAATGCAGATGACTCTTTTTGTCATTTTATTACGAAAATTGAGAAATATATACACTTTACTTATACATTTTTAAAGAACGACTATCAGATTTGAATTCTCTCCGCGAGCAGTGGGAGAACAGAGAAACGCGCGCATATTGACCGATCCCAAGCGGTAATTCTGAAATCCACGCTATGGCTTGGTTTCTTCCATGCTCGATAGATGGCGCCACTACTTTTTCTCATGTTTTTTTTTTTTTGCTTTCTTTTTAAAAATGTCTTGTGTCTTTTGAAGTTTTAACCATGGATAGCTTACCATCCGGCTTTACTTATTCAAATATTAATATTACAAACGATCAAAACGAAAATTTAACTTACAGAGTAAAAGAAATCACTGATAAAAATGCTGCAAATGTAAGTTTTAAAATTTTTTTTTCTTAATTTAATTGCGGATAATCCCGAAAAAAAAAATGTTATTAAAGGGACAGAACAGCCGATTAAAATTATTGGAAATTAAAAAAAAATGTGAAAATTCATGTGCCTAAAGGTTTAACGTTGTAATTAATTATTTAATCAACGGTCTAATTGATACAACTATATCAATTAGATAACTTTATATGCAGTATTCGGGGGGGGGGGGAGTACATATATATAGTGTGAAATGTAAGTCAGAACAGCTATTTTACAAAAGTACTCCAATAGGCTTTCTAGTTTTTTTATTTATTTATTTATTTATTTTGAAAAACACAAAGACACACATATATATATGGCAATGATTTTTTTTTTTTTGGTGGTGGGGGTGTGATCGCTTCCTTTTTTTTGGGGGGGGGGGGACACATTCACCCTTAGTTTTATTTACCCATGTTTTGTAGCATTTTTTAAAATTAATTTTCTGTTTAGTTTGCTCTTTAACTTTTGTTGTTTTTTTCCACCAGTACTTACATGTTCTTTACTTAATTGCTATGTTGGGCCTTTTTTGGTTAAAGATTTTTTAGATTGTATTTGTGTTTCAATAAAAATTGAATTAACTTCTCTTTTGATTCGCTTATACAGATTTAACTTAAATATGCTTGTTAATTTTATACACAAAACTGGTTACAGCAACACAGTGAAGATACAAAAAGTACTTGGCGTGTTGCAACAACATATCCGAAATCAGGGAGATTTAATAAATACAAAATCAGCTATCGCTGTGTGCATAAGACAGACAGAAGAGTTTCTGGGGGATGGTCCTTCAAAGCATACAGGACGCACTGCTAAATTGACAATTACAATACAAAGGCAAGTTACTTTCAATTAAATGTATATATAACAGGGTTTGAAATAGGGTTCAATTTCTAGGGGGAATTGTCCCCTGTTACTTCAGATTCCAGGGGGGATTTTTTGAATTTCGGGGAGAATTTTTATAAGTTCTGAAAATTTGTTTACGATTTTTTTTTTATAATTCATTTTTATTTCATTTTTCTATTTATTCATTTTTAAATTATAATTTTTTTTTGGTGCAATATCAGTCCCATTTTCAAATAATTATTCCTTAGTTTTGCAATTTTACTTTATTATTTCATTTTCAATAAAATATTTTAGAACTAAGTAACATCTTATACACTCATTTATTTTTTTAAATAGAAAATTTTCTGGTTCTAATTATCCGAATGGGGTTCGGTCCCGATTGTTTAGAAAAATATTTCTACTGAACGAAGACTTTTTTTTTTCTGGCGATCAAAAAGTTAAAGTAAAAAATTGCCTATAATTTTCCAAAACGGACTGTCGTTTCCAGCAGTTTTCGGATCGCATTTCGACCGGCGGATCGGAATTAGTTGATATTGGCGAATCGGAATCGGTTGATGTAACCAGTTCTGTGTATAAAATTAACAAGCATATTTAAGTTAAATCTGTATAAGCCATTCAAAAGAGAAATTAATTCAATTTTTATTGAAACACAAATACAATTTAAAAAATCTTTAACCAAAAAAGGCCCAACATAGCAATTAAGTAAAGAACATGTAAGTACTGGTGGAAAAAACAACAAAAGTTAAAGAACAAACTAAACAGAAAATTAATTTTAAAAAATGCTACAAAACATGGGTAAATAAAACTAAGGGTGAATGTGTCCTCCCCCCCCCCCAAAAAAAAGAGAGCGATCACACCCCCACCACCAAAAAAAAAAAAATCATTGCCATATATATATATATATATATATATATATATATATATATATATATATATATATATATATATATATATATATATATATATATATATATATATGTGTGTGTGTGTGTGTGTGTGTGTGTCTTTGTGTTTTTCAAAAAAAAAAAATAATAAATAAATAAATAAATAAATAAAAAACTAGAAAGCCTATTGGAGTACTTTTGTAAAAGAGCTGTTCTGACTTACATTTCACACTATATATATGTACTCCCCCCCCCCCCGAATACTGCATATAAAGTTATCTAATTGATATAGTTGTATCAATTAGACCGTTGATTAAATAATTAATTACAACGTTAAACCTTTAGGCACATGAATTTTCACATTTTTTTTTTTAAATTCCAATAATTTAAATCGGCTGTTCTGTCCCTTTAATAACATCTTTTTTTTTTTTTCGGGATTATCCGCAATTAAATTAAGAAAAAAAATTTTAAAACTTACATTTGCAGCATTTTCATCAGTGATTTCTTTTACTCTGTAAGTTAAATTTTCGTTTTGATGGTTTGTAATATTAATATTTGAATAAGTAAAGCCGGATGGTAAGCTATCCATGGTTAAAACTTCAAAGACACAAGACATTTTTAAAAAGAAAGCAAAAAAAAAATCATGAAAAAGTAGTGGCGCCATCTATCGAGCATGGAAGAAACCAAGCCATAGCGTGGATTTCAGAATTACCGCTTGAGATCGGTCAATATGCGAAACGCGCGAGTAACACAAATGCATGCAGGTACAGTTGCAGTTAAACAAAATTCGAGTTCAGTTCAGTTCAGTTCTTTTGATTAGAAAAGCTGACACCGCAGTACCCCCCTCCTAGTGGAACGTTAGGTTCTGAAACGTGCGGGGAAGCGGACTTGTCTCCCAGCACGAGTGCGTTTAACTTCACAAGGGTCCACTTTCTCATTCGGGGTTTGTTCCATTGGTGGCTTGCAGCAAGTCTCAGGAGTCAGGTCGGAGTCTTTGGTCGCGTTCTGGTAATGATGTTGTTCTGAATCGTTCAGAACGAAAGCAGGCTTTAGGCGATCAATGGATATGAATTTGTGTTTTCCATCAATCTGCAGCTTGAATACTTTGTCCGTTCTCTCAAGAACCGGGAAAGGTCCATCATACGGCGGTTTCAGTGGGGTTGTACAGCATCATGCCGCACGAAAACTTGACTGCATTTCTTGAGATCTAAGGCGATAAAAGATCGGTACTTGGTGTCGTGATTGCTTGTGGGAACTGGAGAAGACTTCTGCATAGTCTCTTTTAATTGTTGGACGAACTCGGCAGCGCTAAAGTCCTTTGGAGTAGGTGCAAGGAATTCTCCAGGTAGCTTTAAGGCAGTGCCATAGACTAGCTCAGCTGTTGTAGCTTTTATTGTCTCACGGAATGCAGATCGCATTCCCAGCAACACTGTTGGTAAGACCTCTGTCCAACGGTCAGTTAAATGAGCTTTTAAAGATGATTTCATTGTGCGGTGCCAATTTTCAATTAGTCCGTTTGACATTGGGTGATATGCAGTAGTATGAGAGTGTTTATTCCCAATAATTTCAGTAAGGTGTTAAATAAATGGGATTCGAATTGTCTCCCTTGGTCGGATGTGACAATTTTGGGAATACCAAATCGGGCTACCCAAGTTTCGTAGAACACTCTCGCTACCGTCTCAGCAGTTATGTCGGTGATTGGACAAGCTTCGACCCAACGCGTATGGCGATCAATCATAGTTAGACAATATGTATATCCTCGAGAAGGAGGGAGAGGGCCAACGATGTCAATATTGATATGCTCAAAACGCTTGTCCGGAACTTTAATGTTATGCACTGGACTGTTGGTATGGCGGCATACTTTGGCTCTTTGGCATGGGATACAAGTCCGTGTCCAAATCGTGACATCTTTTTTTATTGCGGGCCACACGAAACGGGATGTTAACAGCTTGACTGTAGCTTTGACGCCAGTATGAGCTAGGTTATGGAGCATGTTAAAAGCTATTTTACGAAATTCCAAGGGAAGGTATGGACGAACATTTCTTGTAGAGGTGTCACAAAGAAGTAGAACTTCGGTTCCAGGCAGCAGCATTTTTTGAAATTTCAAGGTTGTGTCTGATTTTAATAAGTCCTGCAGCTCGGTATCGGTGCTTTGGGCTTCAGCCACAGCTGTGTAATCCAAAATAGTCGGAAGCTCTAATGCTTCAGCTCTTGACAAAACGTCAGCGGGTATATTGTCGGAACCTTTTACAAATTGAATAACGGTGGTAAATTGGCCAATATAATCTAAATGTCGTAGTTGTCTCGGTGAGCATTTATCCAACTTTTGTTGGAAAGCGAATCGGAGAGGACGATGGTCTGTAAAAACGGTGAACAAACGGCCTTCAAGCATGTGCTTGAACTGTTTAATGGCAGCGTAAATTGCGTATAGTTCACGATCGTAAGTAGACCATTTTCGTTGTGGTGGAGACAACTTTGATGAGAAAAATGCAAGAGGTTCGACACTCTGTACGTCGTCAAGTTTCTTTACTTGATTTAGCGAAGCTCCAACTGCTGTATCGCTAGCATCTGTAAAAAGCGTTAAATAAGCTTCAGGGTCAGGATGAGCTAAAATTGTGGCCTGAGTTAACCGTGTTTTACAAGCTTCAAATGCTGACTTTTGGTCTTCAGTCCATTCCAAATTACACTTCTTTTTACCTTTTTTGCCTTTTAACATTTCATTGAGTGGCGCTTGAATATGGGCAGCATGTTTAACATTTCTGCGACAGTAATTCAATAAACCGAGAAAACGCTGGAGTTCTTTCACAGTTTGTAGGCAATGGATATTTTAAAATAGGTTCAACACGTTCTGGTAGTGGTTTGATACCTTTTTGATTTACTAAAGTATCCTAGGAAAGGTAACTCGGAAACACCTAAGACACATTTGTTCAAATTAATGCGAATGCCATAGTCTGAGAGTCGTTTTAGAACCAACTCAAGATGCGTCTTGTGCTCTTCTTCAGAATGACTTGCGATTAAGATGTCATCTAAATAGGCAAAGGTAAAGTCCAAACCTCGTAAAACTTCATCAATAAATCTTTGAAAGGTTTTGAGCAGCGTTAGATAACCCGAAAGGGGTGTAGAGGAATTCGAATAACCCGAAAGGAGTGGTTTATTGCGGTTTTTGGAACATCGTCAGGATGGACCGGAATTTGGTGGTATGCACGAACTAAGTCTACTTTAGAAAAAATAACTTTCCCATGCAATTGACTTGAAAAATCTTGTAAATGAGGCAAAGGATATTTATCTGGTATTGTAATATGGTTTAGAGCTCTGTAGTCACCGGTAGGTCGAAAATCCTTACCATCATCTTTAGGCACCATATGCAAAGGGCTCGACCAGTTTGAGGTACTAGGTCTGCATATTCCATGTTCAATCATATATTCGAATTCTTTTTTGGCTGCTGCCAGCTTTGCGGGGTGCAACCGACGAGGTCAGGCAAAAACCGATTCCCCCCTCTATAATGCATGACTCATTCGCCCCTCCCAACAGGATCGTCTGGATCCGCCACTGAGATCATGCGCTATGTATTGAATCGCCCATTCGAATGCTATGGAGCGGCCCCCAATGAAAAGACTACCCAAATTACCCCCTGTCAATTTCAGGAGAAAAGACTGCACTTGTACCCCGTGTGCACCCAAATCAGAAGTATTTCCCCAGGATGACTCTCAAATGCTATGGAGCACGACCCGGTAACAAGCCCCCCCCCCCCAAAAAATGAGATTTTTAAAATCCCCCCCCCCCGAGTAATTTCTGCCAGGAGTCCCCATCATGGCACTCCTATCTTTTTCCACACAGAAATGAACTATCTCAAGGTCATACATCTTTTTATCAGAGCCGCTCATCTTGCACTATTTAAAAAGGATAAAATTTTTGGATAGTGCGGGATAGATATAGTGTGGGATATGTTAGGAGAACCCACTGGGGCTCATAACTGAGATTGCACTTTAAAAAGCCTTCAAAAATTACCCACATCCCCTCCTGCGGAAAAAAAAAATAAGATCAATGAGGCAGTCTGCGTTAATAACCCTCTTGATTTAGGAGGGTCATTTTAGAGGGTTTGGACAGCTTTCGTTCTTTGGGAGTGTTTCATAGCAGTTGAGAAGTCTGTATAGGGCGGATGGGCTTTGTAGTAGCAATAAAATAAGATTGAAAACCTTCTAATATTACCCCTCCCCCACACACACATACTCCAAAAAGAAAGAAGCAGCGGTGCGGTCTCTTTGTGTCAGAAATGCCTATGAAGGGGCACTCATGGTGCCGGTTCCGCCATTCTAATTTTGAAGGAGGATAATTTTTATAGGGAAACTAATTTTATCAGTCCTGTGGGGGGGGGGGGGGGAAGCGTTGGGATCCCTGTGGCCATGTATACATAGATCTTTAAAAGGGATAGATAAGCCTTTCTCCTACAGCGCAGCGTATTTCGCCCGGAGAAAGTGGGGTCATCATGATTCTGCCGAGAATCACGTGATCAAGGGACATCGTGTCTCCCTCTTCTCGGGCAGCAGTGATATAACAATGCGAAGCGTCGTTAAAAGTCTAGGATTGTCTGAAGATTTTTCATTATACTTATGTGAGAAATCTCTATATGTGTGAATCTGAGATTTTCTAGCGAAAGAGGGTTTGATGAATGCAATGCTAGTGCCAATTTTATTAAAAAATAAAGACATTGTGGACTTTCTGAGTAACAGAAATCTTTCTTTCTGCTAAAGGCAAAAAAGGTCCCTGCAGAGTCGAAATTAAGAATATGTTAAGCAATTTATTGTAGATGCCGAGCATTATATTAAATCACTAAAATTAAGCGATGGAAAATTAGTTATAGTATGTCCTCGAAAAACTGGATTTTTAAGTTTCCTAATTTCCCTATTGAAAAGTGTGCTGGGAACATATGAAAAGTATGTAGGTGCCCGAATTCCAGTTCTAAACTGCGTAATGACTTATAAGCTTACTCGGGATCACCTTGAAACTTTTTTCAGTGCGATCAGGTTGTGAGGGGGGATTCAACAATAATCGTCGGACAATTTCGAAGTGCGAAAAAAAGATTATTCATTCATACGGAAATTAAGGAGTTCAGTTCTTTAAATTGCGCTGATTTTGACAACCTTCAAATGCTAAGATTAAATTTGAAGCGTAACAAAAATGCTTTGAAAGAAAGCCTTTTCTTCCGATTCCTTTGACGACGATTTGGAAAATTCAGAAATCATCTCAATTAACATGACGCAGTATATTAATGATGTTTCTGACTACGCTGGATTTTTTTTGAACTGCGACGACTGCAACGCAGTCTTAACTACAATAAACCAAAAAATAGGCATAATAAAATTTAAGAATTTTGAGACACATTCAAGTATGATAAGTTATTGCAAGATTGCAACCATTGAAATATGTACATTTGTGAAGAACAACTGAGCGAGAATGTGAAAAAGTTTTGGGAGTAAAACACAAAAATATAATGTTACTCATGAAGCCACAAGAGTTATGAGAAAAATTTCTAATTCCGTTTTTCTAAGTTTAAATAAGCATATGTTGGAAACAGAAGCAGCAGATTTTCTCGTTAACAAGTTTATAAAATTAATCGTTACTAAATATTGAAGCGTTAGAATGTATCGCGCAGTCAATTCAAACAATGAAAATAATTCACAAAGACCAATAAGTAGGAAAGTGACAAAATTAATATTGTTGAGGGACAATAATCACTAGTTTTCTTCACCCTCGAGTTTAAATTGTCAAAGTTATCATATCCTGTAGGACGAAAAAAAAAAAAAAAAATTGGGGAGAGGGAGGAAGTCAAATGACCATTTATGTAGTTTATAATTGCAGATGAATTTATTTTCTCAGTGCTTAAAAAAAAAAAAAAAACACTGAAGTTGCTTAAAAATCAGGAACAAACCAAAGCTATTTGTTTGGCTAATAGAGTGTTGGTGCGAAACGCATGCGAATCTTAGAATATTATTTAATAGAGTTAATTGATATTCGATACTATTTACATTTGTATTTCTAATTGGTTTACGGTTTTAGATAGGGTTTTATGTTAAATTGTTGCACTGACTTCAAAAGTTGTGGGAAAAAGCACGCATTGAAACCATTTATCTGTATTTAAAAAATTTGATTGAAATATAAGAAAATTTATAAGGTCAATTTTTGTTTAAGATTTTTGAAGACGTCTATTTCTACTCAGTATTTAAAGCACTTGAAAAAAAGTTTAAATAGCTTGTGCGCCTGCTTCAAAAGTTATGATTGGGAAAATATCTAATGGACCATTCCATGAAAAAGCTGTCATTTTGTTCCGCATTTCATTAAGAAGTAATAACTTAAAAAGTAACAAAGGACATTTTTTTGCAAAAGTACAACGAATACATTTGCGATTTCTTAATGAAAAAAAAAATGTTACCTTTTTTAATTATTACTTTTAGTGAAAAATATGAGGTGTTACGTGAGGGACAGAGTGTTCCCTTTTTCTTTAATAATGCGTTAAGTGGTTTAATTTAACCCATGCTTAAACTGGAGTTTAACCCATGCTTAACCCATGGGGTTTGACCCATGCTTAAAGCATTTGGCCCATGGGTTAAACGCTTTAATTTCCCCTAATTGTGCAAATGATCGCGGCGCAAAGTGATTCTCTTCGATAGGGGAAACAGTTTCTTGTGAGAGGTGTCCCTTGATCACGTGATGTCCAACGGGGGATGTTGACGCGCACTCTGAGGAGAAAAGTGGGGAGAAGGCACATCTATTTCATTTTAAGATCTATGCATGTATATGTACTGAATAAAATTGCTAAATAACATCACATCTTATGCTTTGGCATAGGCTTTCCTTTAAGCTCCAAAAATTAAAATGTATTTAAAATAAAAAAATTTTACACCTCTTTAAAAATATTAAATTTTAAGGGGGGAGCAGGAGAGGACGATAATCCAGCAAATTTAGTAGAGAGATTTTATAGTTGATTTTCAGTTTCTCCTACCCTCTGAAACAGCGGACCTATCTAGATAATCAAAAAAATTTCATTTTTAGTGAGAATCCAAGCCAATCAGGGGTGCCCCCCCCCCCACTACTAAAAAAAAATCTCGACTCTCTGTTCCATTTTTGTAGCTCATGTTTTTTTCTGTTTATTTATTTACTAGTGGTACCCGCACGGCTTTGCCCGAAATAGAAAAATTTAAAGGTCGCCTGTATATTTACAAATAATGTATGGTGAATTTTCTCGCCAATTGGCTTGTACCCATGTTACGGTTCCACGTTATGATAATTTCGCATCTCGCTAATTGGCTTATGCCCATGTTACGGTTCCGCGTTATGATAATTTCGTAATTTACTCGTCCATCTTATGATATTTTTGTTCTTAAAATTCGATCAGAAAAAGAACAAAATCGAATTTTCAAAAAATCGCTTCGAGGTGCACACCCCCATGCTACAAACTAACTTTGTGCCAAATTTCATGAAAATCGGCCGAACGGTCTAGGCGCTATGCGTGTCACAGAGATCCAAACATCCATACAAAGAGACTTTCAGGTTTCTTATTTAAAAAGAAAAGAAAAGAAGAAAGATAAAGAAAGATAATTTTCAGAACAAATTCTTTCCCATTTTATTAAATTTCTGAGAAGAATGGGCTTAAAATTGGAATAGAAAAAGAACAAAATCGAATTTTCGAAAAATCGCTTCGAGGTGCACACCCTCATGATACAAACTAACTTTATGCCAAATTTCATGAAAATCGTCCGAACGCTCTAGGCGCTATGCGTGTCACAGAGATCCAAACATCCATACCGAGAGACTTGCAGGTTTGTTATTTAAAAAGAAAAGAAAAGAATAAAGATAAAGAAGTAAAGAAAAAAAAGATAAAGAAAGATAATTTTCAGAACAAATTCTTTCCCATTTTATTAAATTTCTGTAAAAAATGTGCTTAAAATTAGAATAGAAATAGAACAAAATCGAATTTTTGAAAAATTGCTTCGAGGTGCACACCCCCATACTACAAACTAACTTTGTGACAAATTTCATGAAAATCGGCCGAACGGTCTATGCGCTATGCGCGTCACAAAGATCCAGACATTCAGACATCCTACAGATATCCTGACATCCTCCGGACAGAGACTTTCAGCTTTATTATTAGTAAAGATTTATTTATTTGAATATTTTTATTTACTTACTTATTTATTTTTATTTATTATTATAATTATTACATTATTCGAAAAGTGCCAATGACATACCCCATATACCCGCACACACACGCAAACTAAAAAGTTAAATGAAATAAAATGCAAACAATAAAATGAAATAAATTTAAAAAATAAAATAGAGTGATAAATAAATAAAAAATAATTAAAAAATCCCCCCCCCCCCCCACCCCGAATGCCAATTACAATTTATATGACTAAAATGCGCAGTTGAAATTATCTATATTCGCTTTAGCTCCCCCCAAAAAAAGTTTATACTATAAAAGTCAGGTCACTAGAGCCAAATTATCAATAAATTGAGAAATTGAAACAAATGACAATTATCAATTTTTTGAAATTTCATGCTTTATTTTAAAATATGTTTTCCCAATTTAAAGGGGCGGCTGCCATCCCTTGCCGCCCTCTAGATACGTCCATACTAAGAATGCAATTCGATTTAAAATATGTTTTTTATTTTACGTAATTTAAAAATGTGTAACATGGTTGGGTCCGATAAAACATTTCCTTAAAAGCACTATTTAAAGCTTATTATGAACATTATTTCGAGGGACATTCTTTCATTGAAGTACCTTAGAAGCTGAACTTTAAAGTATCCAACAATATTTCCCTTCATCTTCAATTTTATCTATTATTTTCTATTCAAAGCGAAAGCAAAACCACTTTTTAGCACGCAAACATATGCAATCGTGCGGTTTGTTGGCAACGCTAAAAGCTCCATCTATCGGCTCAAACAGAACTATATTTCTGTTCCCCTTTCAGCTTCGGAAATCGGTCGAAAATGACAGGCTCCTCAAACAGAGAAGCGTTGCATCCTCGTAGGCTACGTATGTACTCACATCTAGTAAATATAATAGTTACATTTAGGCATTTAAATATCAGACAAAATTTTCCGAATTATGAATTTTTTGGGAGGTTACAGTGACTTTGTGGTGCCCCCCGTCACCAGAAGGTGGGCAGGGTAAACATTTCAGTTTTCCAGAAAACGAGCCGCCATAGGCGTCGGAACCGGGGGATCTTGAGCTCCCCCTGGAATATTTCAAACCGGCTCAGCTCCCCCGGAAAATTCTAGCACTGCAGCTTATTGCCGTATATTGATTTCCTCAAACCTGATTTCAAAAATGTAATCTGCTTTTTCTAGGAATTTCGGAATTTCCATCCAATAAGCAACAAAAGCAGGGGACAGTCGGAGTGGTCAGTGCACTTGAATTCACCTTCACCCTTTTTTTTTACTGTTAAAACATCTCTTGATTCCAGAAATGCGGAAAAGTGAGCTCAACTCCGCAGCCTGCGAAAATCAGTACCAGTACCAATATGGATTTGCTCCCCACCTTGAGCTCGTGTTTCGGTTTCGAGAGCGCTGAAAACTGCGTTTTCATATAGGAACTCTACTCGCGACCGAAATGACCAAGATCGGAGCTTGTAAACAAGAGTGGATTTCGTCCGGAGTCCCCGAAGAGAATTTATAAACACTCCTGATGGTCTGGAGTTTTTTAGAAACGCGCCCCCCAATCTTCCCATTTCGCTGCAGAGTCATTGAGCACCAGCGCCACCAACGAGATTACTGGCCATTCTATTCGAACACGACTTAAATGCGCAACGAGCCGATAGATGGCAGCGTGATACGTGAACGACAAGTTTACAGTAATGACGTCACACTTTATTATATCGCTTCTTTCTGTACTCAGACTCAGATAAGTAGAAAATGATGCAGTTAGTAGTTTTCAATTAAGATTTTTATTTTCATAAACGTAGTTTCGTTTTTGTCTTCCTGCCCACCAATAATTTCACCTGATTGTCGAATGATGGATGGTAGTTCAGATGCCAAACAAAATTCAGTCGCGGGGTGTTCTGAAATAAGCTCTTCTCGAGACGGTTCATCTAATGTTGCTAGCGGCCACAGCAATGAAGGACATAATGACCACAGACACTTGAAACGTGCTCGTAGTCCAGTTCGTGAATGGAATAGAAATCGGGCTAATCTCTCAAAATTTCGAGAGAATATTCGTGACGAAGTGAACAAAAAGTTTCTTTCCGATTTGCAACAACAGACTTCTTCAGAATCATCTCAGTCGCAGACACAACCCACTTCTCTTCAACAAAATGCTTCTGTCTATCCCTCCTACAGCTATAACCCAGCAGATCCTAGTTTTGTTGATAGCAATAGAAGAACAATATCAATGATGGCACCATACAATCTTTATGCAACAATGAACTCTCAGTGGGGTCTGAATCCAATGGATATGTCTGCAACCTGTTCATCTGCTTCCACCTTGCCTGTTGCATCAGGGATGGATCCAAGTGCAGGAATGAATCCCTATGCTTTCATGGGTATGGGAGCTGACAACATGTATGGAATGATGGGAAATTATAGCCAGTTTGGGCAAGAGTCTGGTGTGGTACTTCCACCAAAGGAAATTGTGATCCTTTCTAAAAGTGTTTTGTATCCACCAAAACTAGGTGCCCCACAACCCATTGTGCGAATAAAACCTCCTGGCTGTAAAACTATATTTGTGGGAGGATTACCCAACTTGGTGACAGTCGATATTCTCAAAGAAGCATTTGAAAGATTTGGCGAAATTACAACTATTCGTATGAGTGAAAAGAATTTTTGTCATATAAAATTTGCGGAAGAATCGTCTGTTGACAGGGCACTTCATTTTTCTGGGTATAGGATGAAAATTGACAACAAAAATGAATCTGAGTTCACTGGTCGACTTCATGTTGATTATGCATTAGCAACAGATGATAAAATGGAGTTTGAATTGCGTCAACGAGCTGCAGAAAGAGCAGCCTTGTCGACTGCTCGTATGCCAACACCTCCAGCTGTAATTCTCTATTCAGAGCAGGAAGCAATTAAATTAGCAGAAGAGTTACGTGGAGAAGGAACTTTTCTGAAGGCTGCATCCATTTTAATTATGTGGTTAGAGAAAGGAGAGTGTCATAAACGAAATGTAAATTTATTTTATTCTTTGATTCAGAGTACTAACACTCATATACGTAGGTTAATGAGTGAAAAGCTAAAGTATGAAGATGAATTGAATACTGCTAAACTAATGTTGAAAAAGAAAATGGAAGGCATTTTGTTGCAGTTTAATGATATTGGCAAGGTTTTTATTGCTGCCTCTGTACAAAAAGTTTGGGATCATTTTACCAGAGCTCAGCGGAGAAACATTGAATTGTGGAAGAAACAAACAGAAGAAATTAGAAATGCACATGTAGAAGAAGTGTTGAATGATCGTATTGAAGATGAAATGGATCTTAGTGATGATGACACTTCGTCAGAAAGCTCGCAACAAAATAATTCAGACAATCGGAAAGCTCGTTTGCAAGAAGAGTTGAGTAAAATGAAAGAAGAATGTGATTCGTTGAGATGCCAACTTGAAGCTTCGCAGAATGAAACTGTGATGCTGCGCTCTGATGCTGATCAAGAAACAGATTTTAAGGGTCGACAAATTGAAGGTTTGAAAAAGGCGTTGCAGGGATTCCAGAAGGAAATTTTATCTCTTAATTTTAAACACACCGAAGATGAAGCTGAAATAAAGGAATTGCGTGCATTACGTGATGCCAGAAAAGATGAGCTGAAAATTATTGAAAATGATTTTTCCCATGGGGACAACAATCAAAGAGATTCACTGAATCTAGTGACATCCAGTTCTACTTTGAGTATTACTGAAAATGAAGCTCAACTGATTGGTTTGATTTCAACATTTCTTAATGTTCATCCATTTGGTGCAAGCATTGATTATATATGTTCCTATTTATACCAAATTGATAATACTGTTCGAGCTAGGGATGTTGAGAGTATGATGAAAAGGTTTCCATCAGTTTTTAATGAGGCATCTACTGGTATTGGTGCGAGCTTGGAAAAAAAATGGACTTTTTGTGGATTTAACTGAAGAACATTTCATGTCTTGTTAAATATCTGCATTTTTGTTCTACATTTGATGCCAGCATTGTTTTTACATGTTCTTATTTGTACCAAATTTCAAACTAGGGATATTGGAAAATATTATGAAATGAGTTCTAGCAGTGTTTAATGAAAGAATTTTCAAGTAATTGGTGCAAGCTTGGAAAAAGATGGACTCATTATGCATTTAACTAAATATTTTGCCTTATTCAAAATCCACAAGGACATTAGATAAAGTGTTACTTTTGAAGATTTCTTTTTTGCATTATTTTTATTCATTTATATAAATTGTACCTATCTACAGGGTTTCAGGGCTTAGGCTTCTAAACAGTTTTTTACTGTGCCAACGTTTTAGATTGAAATTATAAATTATTTCCTACTACTTAATTTAAGTGTACCGACATTGAAATTGAGTTTCATATCACAAATTGTTTTAAAATCTTGCATGTAGTATGAGAAATTGTCTTAAAAACAATACATTTTTGCATCTACTTTGTTATAGTGAGTTACCAAATATAGAAGCATAATATATTGCAATTTCAGATCATTAGATTTCGAATTAGTAATTATTGTTTCTATTTCTTATCTTACACCTAAGGTTGCTTTTTGAGATAAAAAAATTTTGTAAACCCTAAAATCTTCAACAAGTAAGGTGGGTGGACCATGGAATGCCACTGTAATGAATAAACTGTTTTTAAGTTCAATTGCTGCATAAATGAAAGAAACAAAACTTTTAATTAGCACTTTCATTGTGTATCATATAAATTACTTTTAATTTTTATTCTAGATATAATCATTATCTACTTATTAAATTTAACTTTTGTCAAAGCCTTCCAAACGGCCTTACGAGGAACAGGGCTCCATACAAGGCCAGTATTATAAATCAGTCGTTCTTTTGGACGTCAAAAAACAGTTTTTGACATGACACGTCAAAAACCTGTCGAAAACTGAAATACAGCCGTTGTTGACATTTTTTATAAACATATGAGATTCCTCATCTTCAAACATGATTTCATCATAATTTATTTTTTCTTTCATTTAAGTAAAATAAAAAATTTCATTGAAATAAAATTAATTTTTATGCCGCAAAAATAGTTACAAATATTAAGACTTAAATTCAGTTTTTAAAGTGATTCTGTTTAAATTTTTTAATAACTTACAATTAGTTACAAGTAATTTTATCTGTCTAAAAATCTTTCTATGTCATTACTTATGTAATATCCTTTATTTTTTGAGTAAAAAGAAAACTAAATCAATTAGCAGGTAATGATTAATTAAAAATCAACTTAATATTTTTAATGATTTTTTTTCTTTTGTAAATTTAGAAGTGAAAAATATCTTTTGTTGAAGAAATTGAAAATCTTCCATCAAAAGGTGCGGGTCTTAAGAGAGTTCGTCTCCAGCAAAATTATATAAATAACTATGTAATATAAACTAATCTTAACACACAAAATGATAGCTAGCAACAATAAGGTTGGAAAGGTCTAAGAAAACCCAATATTTTTGTCAAATTTGTACAACTCATGCTGTGTTTATATTCAAGCCCATGTTGTTCAGCATTTATTGAGAGGATCTTCTCTAGTTTTGGATTGATCCATTCTAAACTTAAAAATCAACTTGGTTAGCAAAAGGCTACAAAACTGGTGTTTTTCTACCACATGCTCCAAAGGAAAAAATATTTAGAATGAGACTTAAAAAAAAAAATAAGTGACAGTTAAATAAAGTTATCTATTTTATTAAGTCTGTTTGTTTGAACCTATAATAGATAAATGATCAATCTTTTTACAGCATTGGCAAAATTAAAGGAGTTAATAGTCATAAAGTTAAATTTTAGCTATTTATAATTACTTTCTATTCTATAATTGTAGTAACTCTTTCATATATTTCTCTTTTTCTTTTACAAACAAGCAGCCTGTTGAATTAAAATTATGCTTGAGATTGTTTACTGCACATCATTTTAGAATTTTGAAACTCTAAAAATGTATTCCAATGTCTGAAATCAAAAACTATAAAACTTTGATGAATTTTTAATGTATTTTTGTAAGCAAAATCAAACTTAGGCAGGTTTTGGACAGAAATTGAGGTTTTTGACAATTTTGTCAAAAAGAGGTTTTTCACACGACAGTAAAAACTGTAGTTAAAACCGGATAAAACCTCAAACTCAAAAACTTGCCAACCCTGAATATAATCAAAATATCTGCTTAAACAGCTCCTTTCATTTAAATGAAAAATTAAGTGCTTAACATATTATAAATCTTTAAAAAACTCAATGAATATCTCTTAACAACCAAGAATATATTGCTCGAAATTATTCAAAAATTACAGTAATGAGTATTTTCGTTGATAAAAAAGTTGCCAGTGCGTTTTAGAATGAAAATATTTATTAAAAAAAAACCATAATGGCCTTCTCTTCTTATGAGTCTGTTCTTTCTGTGGACAAAATGTCCCTAGAAAGGCCAAATTAACAATTACCATCTATAACAAATACTGTTACCACTTAATAAAGAGTTTCTAAGAGTGCGTCTTTGAATATTAAATTTTAACGCCGAAGCATTTGTACTAAATTGATTATTTTGTACTGCCTCCATGGCGCATCTTGAACGATATTTATCCCATGTACTTCTTCTTTTTCTAGGTTTTGATTCTGACATTCTTGATAGCTGAAATTATGCGTATAAAATTTAATCATCTACACTGTTATCAACTTATTCGTATAACCATATTTACAGAAATAACCTTTCCAAAAAAAAAAAAAAAAAAAACTTAATGTCTGGTAATAAAATAATTTAAAAGGAAATATAGATAAAAAGTTGATAATCCTCATATATATATAATAATGAATAATCGAGTAACACTGACATCATCAACAATGAAACTTGTGCCACGACATGATAATTTGATAATATTTGACATGCAGGGAAATGCTTTATTTTGACTGCTGAAATGGGTCTGGTAACTTGACTGTTTTACTGGTAATACTGTCATTTTAGGATAATGAAAAAAGGTAAAAATGATCAACAATGAATGCTATCTACTGGATTTTAGGGTTAATGCACTGGAGTTAGGGTTAAAATTTCAACTATAAAAATACCACCAAATAGGCAATTGCTTCGTTCAAATGTAGAAGCAATTTTCACCCATCATACCTTGACAGGCTATTTTCTAGTAATATTATAAGCTTAAAACATTTTTTCAACGTTCCCGATACGTATTTATAACTAAAAACTAAGTGTTCCTATGAAATACCCCTTCAACTCAGTCATTCCAGCCGAGAACTGCAGTTTCATGCTTATTAGCACTCATCAGCCCAAGCATAGGAAATGACTGAGCAGGAGGTAGAAAAACCGCTTAAGGAAGCCAAGAGTGCCAAACAAACTGGTAGTTAATCAGTATAATTCTATATTATCTTCCAGTTAGTTTGTTTGGCACTTTTGGCTTCCTTAAGAGCTTTTCCACCTCCTGCTAGTCACTTCCTATGCCGTGCTGACAAGAACTAATAAGCACGAAACCGCAGTCCTCGGCTGTAATTACTGAGCTGGCGGTGTATTTCTGCTTTAGCCCTGGCTTCTGGGCGGTAACTTACTGAGTATCTGTTCAAATTTTCATGATTTGTAAATGTTCCTATCAATCAATAAATTTTTGATTGGCCTTACAAGGAACCACTGGCTTTCATAGGAACACTACGAATATTTCAACTAAAATCGAAACAAATTTTTTTTTCTTTAGTATGACAGCAAATTTTTATATGACAAATTATATTTTTTTTTTAAAGAAGAAGCTAATAATAGGTTATTTACAAAAAAAATTACCTTTTGCTGAGTGAGCAAATTAAAATTTTGACGTTGATGACCTAAGTCTACGAAGCAAGGGCCGGCACTAACAAAATAGCGAGATGAGAGACTCCTTGCCGCGTCTGCGTCCTTCAGTTTGATGGAGCTAGGCGTGAGAAGAAGGAATTTGTCATCTCATGACAACAAATATAATTTTATTTAAAGTTGGCTTTCAAAGCAGCATGATCCACCCACCTTACTACCTAATCAGTCATATTCCAAAACAAACTAAATACAAAAGTAAACCAATGTCATTCCATCAGGAATGACAATATATTCAGAGATGAATTTAAAAATCTTTACTTAACTTAAATATTTAAAAATAATTTATACATTTGAACTTGCTTAATGAACCCTGATTTAACTAGAATCTGAATTCAGGGAGAAAATCAGAAATACTTGACTGGTACAATGTTATCTCTATGGGACCATAACTCGCTTGTAACAAGCAAACCCTGCCTAAAGCGAGCAATGTTTCTGCGATTCATAAAATTTCTATTGAATTTCCACTCAGTCTTTTTTGGTAAATTTTCCTCAACATTCCAAACTTAGTATGAAGTAATGAATCCTGAGAACAAGTGATGCAAGAACTTTTAATTTACAGAGTAAAGAAACATTCAAAAATTACATATGTGTGCATATGTATATTCCTCAAAAACAATAACATAAGAAAGAGACGTTTAGACAGTTCAAAGCAAAGTCACCAACTTTATTGGAACAGTGATTTAAAAAAAAGCAACTATGATGAATTTGAGTACTTGCGCTTGCTATTAACAAGTTCGACTGTAGTTGCAGGCCTGGATCCTTAAAAGGCCCAAGGGACCAAGAAATTGAAAGAAAAAAAAAAAATTGCTTTAAGTCATCATTTCATGGTGACTGACGTTATAATTTGACTGTGTGGCAATTCCATGATAAGGTCAACCAGATGATCAAATTTTCAAAATTAAAATTTCTAAACAAATAAGGCATTTTAAAGGTAAAAAGTTGTATATTTTGAAATGTCTGTCTAAATTTTGATGACCTCAGTTATAAATATGTTACAGGAGGTTAAACTAAGGTCAACATCTTGAGTATTTTCAAACCATATTTGGTGACTCTCAAAGAAGTTCCTATTTTTTCCAAAAATACATACCAATATTATGAATTGAAATGAATGGTGTTTTCCCATTTGGTTCAAAAATTTCTCCACGGGAGGCTTCCGCCCCACTGACCGGAAACACGATTGACCAATCCGGTGTCTTCCAACACTACATAAGGTCTGAAGGGAGGGGCTTAGGTGCTCGGACATTCAAGGCTGTTTTCAAGAGTAAATTTCTAAGCTTAACAATCTGGCGCCCTAGCTTGGCGCAATTTTTAGCACCATTCGGGGTTCAGGGCAGGGGTTGCCATTGAAAAGTTCAACGTGGTAGAGAAGAGAGCAACTGAGCCACCATTCGGGATTCCGGGGGGGGGGGGGGGGGTCCTTCTGAGAATTTCCACGTGGTGAAACTGGTTGCACGTGCCTATGCAAAATAGGGGCAAGTTCATTGAGAGCAACCGTCAAGGTAGTAAACTGGAAATAACATTCGGCTCAGGCATCCAGTTCCAGGGAAAACCGTCGTCTCCAATTAATTAAAAGAAAAAAAAACACCTTAGTAATAAAATATTTAATTAATTTTAAGGAAAATAATAAACATTTATAGTTTATTTTAGATTGAAAAATTAATTATATTGACTTGATTAATTATTTGTTTAAACTAAAAAATCAAATGCTGATTTAAATAATCTATTTTATCAAAACTAATAAATAATATTTTATCACAAAAGAGCAAATAATTGCTTTTGTAAAATAGCTACTTTTAGAGTTCATTGAATGATTGATCAGGAACTTGGAAGCTATTTTTTCTAAATTTTATATTGAATAACAGTTGTAATAATTGATAATTATGCTTATAATCAGATGTGTATTTAAACAAAATTCAGCCGGGGGGGGAGGGAGGGGTTGGAGGAGTCGTATTTGACAACTTTGCTAACTAACTTTAAAATATATTATCATCTCAAAAACCACGTTTCTGGATCTCATATGCTTCTTTCTCAATAAAATTCAGTATTATTAGACGATCGGATCAAAATATTCACTTATGAATGTAGCAGAGTATACTTGAGCATTTAGAGATGGACACACCTGCAAAAGTCCCTCATTTGTGTTTGACTTTTTTGAAAATTTTAGTAAAAAGAAAAAAATGATCTTAAAAAAAATTGTATTGTACTTTTTGTAGAATGTGCAGACAGAAGTTTACAACTCGTATTAATTCATAAACACAAGCGTTTAGTAAGCCACACTTACATTGTATGTACCTCAATAGTTTTATTTATATTGTAACGGATTCGGTGCGACTTCCACTTTCTTGAAATGAAGACACAGTTCTTGATAAAAACACAGGAGCTTTATTTACACTATGTACAGGAGAAATCGTTAACAACTGCTAAATTAATCATCAGCAATTAAGCAAATATCACTCAACACCGTAAACTTTACGGTTACACACGTATTTACTTCCAAATACGAAAACAACACAGCGAAATGCCTCGCTATAAACAGAGCAAATACGCTCTCCGTTCGAAATCTCAATCGAAACTCACTTTTTATCCATCGCTTAACGGCTTATATACACCGAAAAGAGAGCTCTCAAAGATTCCAGAAAATGCTACACCGTTCTACACTTTCATTGATCAAAACAGTGAATGAAATAAGAAAAAAAGAATAGGGGGATCGCATACTTCGGCCGGATGTAAAGGGGCTGTATATTCATTACGGGAAACTATTTACAGGTTACGTTACTACAACAATTACTATTTACAGAATTTGTAACAATATTTTAGCGCAAGGGCAAAAATTGGTGGAATGCATGGGTTCACAAATGCCATTTTTTTTTCTTTCAAACATATAGTAACTTTTTTCAAACAAAACTCTCTCTCTCCCAGACACCAAAGCAGTTCCAGCTTCCACTTTCGGAGAGGTCATTATTAGCTTATAATAGACAAAATAAAAATGAAAAAATCAGGAGAATTGCGTTACATTAAATAACGAACTAATAGGCATGGTTTAGGGTTTTTTTTTTAAATTTAGATTGCTTTTTAACTGTGATGTTGCAGTTCTGGTTCTTGAGAAAAACTGATTCTCAGAGTGTTAGAGCTTAGAAATTGCAGTCTTATAGCTGTGAAATTTTCATTAATTTTCAACAATGGTTCATACATTTTTCTGACATAAATTGAAATGCACTGGTTTGAACAGTTATGGTTACTCTTGTTTAGTAATGGCTGAGGCATACACAGAAAATTTTGGAATCCGTCTAGAGATGTAAAATTTCCGGAAATTTTGAAGTGGTTTAAAAAAAACGGTTTTTTACCGGGTTTTTTTTCGGGAAACATTGGAAAAAATGGCCCTCCTCCATGCAGGCTCCTGAATTATGGGCCGGGGCCATACTAAAAACTAAGACTATAATCATGCTAGCTGAGTTCAATTATTTTCATGAAATACACAAAACAGTATGTTAAAACTTTTATTTTTCTTGCAACATCATCAAATTTCAAGTAACCAATCCCAGCGTATTTAAATTAAAAATTGGATAAATAACCCCCATTTTTATTAAGCACTTTTATACTTGGCCTGGTTGTCACAGAAAAATCTGAGGCCTGCTTTCGCTTATATCTCAGCAATTAAACGACTTGGAGATTTTGGGATTTCACTTAATGATTTTCTTAATTTTAAGGAACAACTTAACGCTAAAAAATTAAAATTCTAAAATAAAATTATTTTTCGGTTAGGATGGAAAACAGCAAATTTCATGTAATACCCATTAAATGTTTGAATATAAAACCCGTTCTTACAATTTTTGTTGCCTTGCAACAGTATTGTTAATTGCAATCAAAATGACAATTTTTAATCAAAGCTTCTCTGGAGCAGGAAGAAATTTATTTATTGTCATTGTTTTTTTTGGGGTTTTTATCCTCATCTATGCCAATAATCGATAACGAGGTTAAGTAAAAATGACATATTAGGATCTTTACTACAAAACTTGTATGTTGTAATGTTGTAAACCATTCTTTTGCTTCTCAGCAACTAGACTACTTGGAGACTTCGAAATTTCATTAATGATTTGTTTAATTGTAAGGTACAACTTGAAGCTAAATAAAGACTTTGTTTAAAAACGAAAATCTTCAAAATAACAGAATTTTTTAAAGAATACTAAGCACTTCACACAATGCACTCAAAAGGACAACAAGACTGTTTTGGTTCAGAAAGGACAATTATATCAGAAAGGACAAAGTATTCCTATGGTTTTCAATTTTTCCAAGAAAAAGACTTCACTAACGAAAAAAAGTGCGTGCAAGTCATTTCAAACCAAACTTTTCCATTAAGAAAAATATGCATGTTTCAACACTCAAATTTATCATTAAAAGCTAGATAATGATAAAACATTCTCTACGTGACTTGAGCCGTACTTTTCTTCGTTTGTGAAGCCTTTTTCTTGGAATGAAAACTACACGGATACTTAAATTGTCCTTTCTGATCCAGAATAGTTATTTTGTCCCTTTGAGTGCACTATGAAAAGTGCTTAGTAGTATTAAAAAAAAAATTCTATTATTAATCGCATTTTGCAAAAGCGGTTTTTCGCAAATCGCTTTCAAAAGGTTCATTTAACCAGGCTGCGGAGTCGGACGGAAAATGGCCGACACCGACTCCTAGATTTTTTTTTATCCATTTATTTATTATTATTTTTTCAATCCCCTTCCCCTAATGGGAAGGGGTTAAACCTCAAAACATAGATTGAAATACTAATTCCTTCTTATGAAAAGTTAGCGTTGTACCTAAGATGCTAACCTAAGATGCATACAGCGTTAGAAATTAATCTTGAATATCAAATTTTCCAATAGTTAGGATTTTAGAAGTCAGATTACTTTGAAATCCCATGTTTTAAAACAATTGAAAAGGATTACTTTGCTCTCACTATCAGCGCATAACATATAGATGTTGATCGAATCGTTTGCTTTAAATTTTTGAAAGCTGTAACTTGAGAGAAAAAAAAAAAACCTTTTTGCTAAGTCAAAAATCGGCAATTTTCCCGCATCCGAGTCAATTCAGAACACGAGAACCTCGTGAAACTGCAGTTTCTTCTTGCCGCCTGTCTTTAGCTGTGTCCCGTACTTCATCCGAAAATGACGAATTTCTGTTTTTTCTTTCAACTCAGCTGGGTTGTGACCTTGAAATTCGGCCCCTTTCCCTTGATCCACCAGATTGCCATCCGCAAAGTAATTGAAAACAAACATTTATTGTCACTTTCGCCGTACCCCGTCTCATTGGCGTGGTTTTCTTTCTTTTTTTTTTTTTTTTTTGTTTCGACTCTTTTCCAGGTTTGGACTTGATTTCCTAGACACATGCTGCACGAAGGACAGCCAGAGGGGGGTGCATCCCTGGTGAATCAGTAATTGAAATTCCTATTATTTTCTGTTTTAACACACAGTATTTTTCTACCACACACACATATAGAAAACATATCTAGAACAAATTTGTTATCAGAAGAAAATTAGGTTTACACAAATTAGGTAAGTTGTAGTTCCTTTTTAAAGTTTTCTTACAATTCGAGCAATTTTATGTGTTAATGTGGGTGTTTTCCCATTTAAAAATTAAATTCAGACAGCAACGAAAAAGAAATACTGCACATTTCGTGTGTTCGAGGATAATAAAAAATGAACATTAATTATTAATTAATTTATTTTTGCTCTTTATATTTTTGGGATTCCTTTCAGATTCATTTTATGTTTCGATTAATAATCTTATTTAAACTTTTAGTTTATTATTAAAAATAATAGATTACTTATATATGTCCCCAGAAGCTTACAACTTTTAAACTGTAATTCTGAAAAAAGTTCGTAACTGTAATTCTGAAAAAATTTCGTTTTTTTTTTTTTCCCCTTGAACATTTGTGTCTTATTTTTAGCTCAAGATAGTATTGAGAAACCTCTCTCTCCTTTCTGAGAAACAAACTAGACTTTTTACGGATGTTTTCCCACCCAATATTTAAACATGACCATGAAACATATTAAATGCCCAAAAAGAATTTGTGTTTGAAGGTAAAATAAGTGAATAAATAAAATTTGAAGTTGATGCAACGAAATTACTTTTCGCTGTATCAATATTTTATAAAGCGAAGAATGAAATTGAAAATTACTCGAATATTTTACTGTGATCAGTTTATGAAATTGCAAGTTCGGCCATATTAACACATGTAATTTAAAAGTAATTATTTGAAATTCGTACTTTTAAATCTTCCTGAATTGTGAGTTTATGGTCCCAAGAGAAGAGCCGTTAGTCATTTTTAACTGAAGAAAAAATCTTTCTTCGATGTTGTTCGGTTTTTCAAGTAAAGCATATTTGTATTTGCATCATTGGAATAAATTTTCTGATTGTTATTTACCGCCTTTGTATTGAGGAATTTCTAGTAAGCATCTATGCATCCATCATTAGTAAATTGCAAAGGTAGCATTAAACGTAACAAAAACGGACCATATGCATTTAACTATAAATTACCAGGTGAAAATTTCTGCTATTTACTGCGTTACAAGCAAATAATTTAAAAAAGGTGAATGCGAGGTAAATTTTCTTGTGTTTTTCACTTCTATATTATTATTATTTTTTTTGCTCTTAAATTTTTCAAGTAAAATTTACTTGCTATTTCTTGCACTAGAATATATTTTACTAACATCACATAAAAGAACGAAAAAAAAAAGTCAATACTTACGTTATAAAATATGATATGCTTTCGAGAATACATGATGATTACAAAATTGCTCCTAGAATGGAAGTTTTACCAATTTGAAAATAAAAGAATCAGAAGTGTTATTATTGTTATATTAATTTTGGAAGATTGATTTAAATTATTACTGGACTTTTAACCACAATTATTCTATGAGTTTTTACAAAAGATTGTCTTTAGGCTTTGGAACATCAGATGACTGAAGAGCAAAACATTTGCTAACTGAGGCTATAAGAAACCTATAAGTTTTGTTTCCAAAAATTGGCTAGCTTTATGCATACATATTGTTGAAAATGTATCTAATTTGATGCTGCTGTATTATCGCAAACGGGACGAAGACTACCTTAATGATCAAAATTTGACGTTTGACTCCAAATTATGAAATTCACGAGTCTAACACTTACTTACTGCTAATAAAGACAGTAAAGTAACCAGATTATAATCAAATATTGTCACGATAATTCGTAACAGAGCATATTGCCATTTTCCCTGTAGTTGTTTACAATTATTTTTTTAATTTGAAAAAGACTGATTTGTACAGAAGTTGTTTTGTATCAGCAGAATAAACAGAACTCGTGTTTGGTGGTGAGATAGGTGGGTGCAATGCCTCCTCTTGATCTTTTAAATGCAGCATCAAATTGAAAACATCAGAGGAAAATTGCCAATAATGTTCAAATCATTCATGACCTTGTAAAAAAAACATTTATGAAAAGCAATTATTTACATTTTTTCCAAAATGCTGTTAAAATAAAAATACATAGATGCTTAATTTCATTCATTATACATTCCATTACTCGCCATGTAAAAGATCTCTCAGGTATTCGTTTGGCTTGACAAAATTAAACCCCTAGTGCAGGTTCGCATCGCAGAGAGCTCAAGTGTCTCCATCTGGTGGAAACTCGGCGTCAAAATGTCCTGTGCCAGTCACATCCGCGCCTTAATAGTAGCATATGGAAGACTAGATGCCATATCGGTGGTTCGCACTAGTTCCGAAAAGGCTAAAGTCTCTAACGAAGCCCCATTAGAAAAAAAAATACCATAACGGATCCTAAGATAGATTATTTTATCAATTCGTTTCAAAAAAAATAGTAATAATAATAACGATAAAAAAAACGGCAATACGCCTTTTTTTTTTTAAATGATTGCAGCAAAGGAAGTCTCCGTCCCTCAAATAGTTAATAGTTTGTTCAAGCTTTTAAACAGCGGCGTAGGAACTTTGTAAAAGTAGGAGGAGCTGGGGCTGATAGTAGGAAATAAACGGAATCCAAGGAGTAGAAGCAGTAGCGCAACCAGAAAATAATTTGGAGGGGGGAGGGGGGGGGGTTGCACACTTAATTTGTTTTTCTCATATGACATTAGCTTCGATGCATCCATCTCTCTCTCTCTCTTTCCCAGCATTTTTTTCAATCATATTTAATATCATTGCACATTGGGGTGATAAAACTTCTGGTTTTGAAAAGGGGACTCTCAGTACTCGAAGATGAACACGTAAAAATCATCTCACCAACACAACCAAAAGTTGCGAGAGAACTCCCGCAACTATATATTCTCTCGCAACTTTTAGTTGTGTTGGTGAGCTTTCTGCACTGATGAAGAGGCTCCGTTGTAGCCTTGAAATAGCTATATGCTGTATCTTCTCCAATATTTGTGCTTTATTTTCGTTGTTTTTCACTTTAATCATATTGTAGCACAAAGCTTATATGATAATTTTTCATATATCTACCATACTAGCAGTACCCGCACGGTGATGCTCGTGCTAAGAATTTAGAGGAAGTCCGTTGAATAAAAAAAATCAATGCCCCCCCCTTTCTGATGTGAAATTATCATTTTTCTTCAACTAAAACGCGTACACACTTTTTCAAAAAATCTATTAAAGTCTCTTTGGAATTTAAAAATATTCGCCAAAACACATAAAATGATTAACAGTAGCGTTAAAACTCAAAATAATCCTTCAACTGTATAGTTCATCACTTAACGCGCCAAGCAACCACGCTACCGTAATCCTGCCCTTTAGTGAGTGAAGCGGGGTTTTTTCTGCTATCTAAAATGTTTCTCCAAATAAACAATACTTTACTAAAAACGTTATAAAGAACAATCTCAATAGAATAAAACGGCAAATCAAATTGTTTACTTAGATAAGTAACTATCTTCAACTGTAAGGACAAAAACAAACGTTGAAGAAATAAGGAAAACAAAACCCCAATAGAAAAATCGTTCAAAATCAAATTATGTACCTGAATATAGAAAAGAAATCTCATTCAAAAATCAGTTCACTGACCACAACAGTCCAGCAATAGCGTAGCGTCTGAGCTGCGCAGCATGGTTCCTCACAGCTATTGACACGGTGTCTACCGATTTTCGCCTACGCTGATAACGAGAGCATTTTTGACGAGTGGATCACGCCCTCCGGAGAGGATTAACGTCAATCACATGGAGGGGACGATTTCCGGTTTTAGAGAAGGGGTTGGGTAGGGATTTCTAATTTTTCCCTACGATCATTCTCTCCCCCCCCCCCCCCAATCAAAAGATAAAATGCAACTTTTCTTGAATGTCTCGACTGAAACCTTTTTAAATAGTAATTTCAAAATTCACTTTTCAATAATTTCATAGTTAGTATATATTCCTTTTTTTAGGGGATAAGAACATTATATCAATCATTAAATTAACATTCTTCTGACGGGTTTAGAGAGGTAATTTTTTTTTAAATCAAGTTTCTTTGGAGCGAGCTGCAAGACTCATGAGGTAAATATTTTTTTTTTTTTTTTCAAAAATATTTAAAAAATAATCAAAACCAATATTTTTTTCCCTAGGGATTTGTTTTACGATTTTTCACTTACTTTTCGGCTTGAAACTAATGTATCGGTCTCACTTCTATGAGCCAAATGTCCGAGAAAAATTTCGCGGTAGGAAAAAAAAAAAAAAAACGAGCTGATGTGTGAATCACATGACTTCCTTTTACTCCAATTTCATGTCATTTTCCCATTATTGGTAATTTTAATGTGATTTAATAGTTTACTCTGTAAATATTTCCTACAGTGGCCAAATTGAAACCAGATTTAAAACTTAAAAAAAATCGCCAAATTTGTCACCAAGTTAGCGACAAAACTTGGCGATCAAAAGACTGGCGATATATCGCCAAGTGTTCGCCAAATTATAACACCACTTGAGTTTACATCAAAATTATCAATGATTTCCCCCAAAAGGGGGCAAAAGACCCCCTTAAGAACATCTGAATGCAACCAAAAGGGGAGGTGCACAACTAGATCCCACTAGGAGTCTACGTACAAAATTTCAACTTTCTAGGACATACCGTTCTTGAGTTATGCGACATACATACGCACATACACACATCCGCACATACGTACATACGCACATACATACGTACGTACAGACGTCACGAAAAAATTCGTTGTAACTAACTCGGGAATCGTCAAAATGAATATTTCGGGTGTCTATACGTTCTTAGGCACTTATCCATGTGGTCGATTTGAAAAAAAAAAAAAAAAACTCAACATTCATTCGGGGGTGAGCAAAATGGAAATTAAGGTTGATTTTTGAGTGAAAATTCTTTCGGGAAAATAATACTTAAGTAAAAAAAAAAGTAAGAAAAAAGAAATCGTTTGTTTTTCCCCTGTTGCCAAAAAATAATTTTGAAAATGAATTACTGTACTTTCAAAAATAAATAAAAATAATGTGATCCAATGATTAACTCTCTAAATATTTCCATCGGTGGCCAAGTTAATACCAAGTTATTTAAAAAAAAAAAATCGTCGCCAAGTTGGCGAAAAAACTTGGCGACCAAAAGCTTGGCGATACGTCACCAAGTGTTTACCAAATTATAACACCACTTAAGTTTGCATTGATATTAACAATGATTTCTCCCCAAAAAGGTGCAAAAGACCCCCTTAGGAACATCCGAAAGCAACCAAAAGGGGAGGTGCACAACTAGACCCCACTACGAGTCTATGTACCAAATTTCAACTTTCTAGGACATACCATTTTTGAGTTATGCGAGATACATACGCACATACGCACATACACACATACGCACATACATACAGACGTCACGAGAAAAGTCGTTGTAATTACCTCGGTGATGGTCAAAATGGATATTTCGCGTGTCTATACATTCTTAGGCACTTTTCCGCATGTGGTCGAATCGAAAAAAAAACTCAACATTCATTTGGGGGTGAGCAAAATGGAAATTAAGGGCGATTTTTGAGTGAAAATTTTTTCGCGAATACAATACTTCCTTTTTTGTAAAAGGAAGTAAAAACAGGACAAAATCTTGGATTTTTTGCATGCGAATAGCATCGCAGATCTTCAGAAACGAAATTTCCCAAATAATTTTTATTTATTGAAATTACATTCACAGATATAAGTAAAAACAAATGAAATTAAGTATGTCTATAATTAAGCATTAACTAATATTTCTGGGGATGTATAGTCAGTCCCCATTGTTTATCACTTCTTGGAAAAGGTGATAAAATTTAATAATAAGAAAATGACTCAGTATGGAAAATAAAAAATAATGAAATTTTATTTTCAACAATATAGTAAAAAAATGATCGTAGTAAAATTTTGTGTCCCCTAAAAATGTATCAACCTCGTTTGGAAATTCGGCACTGCTTTTTAGAAGTTCTTTGATTCTGCACACACGAACGTGGTAAAGGCATATAAAAATAAATCAAGCCCACAATATATAATTTATGAGCGGTATGAACAATCATTTTCTACAATGCCCCCGAATACTTGCAGTTCTTTTCAACATTAATCCAATTGTTAATTCCGATGCAATATTTTGTACTTCAAGCAGTAAAAAGCACAAAATATCAATACATCTAAAAAAAAAACTAAAAGCACGAAAGCTGTATGGACGCAAGGTAGTTTTTTTTTAAATCAGAATTACTACAAATTTTACTCTCTGTTTTATGTTTATTATTTGTTATTTTTATTAAAGCGCATTCTTATTTGTTTCATTAATTGGATAATTACAGCAATTTTCAAATTGAATATCAGGTCTCAAATCTATCAAATGCTTTAGCAGAAATTGAACTATAAGCATTCATGTTTTCAAAATTTTTTTGGTTGATATAAAGGATAAGTTTCCTTTATAAAGTTAAAATTGTACATAAAATAAATTTTGTTTTTAAAATAAATGTTTCAAATTCTCAGGTTTAAAAATAAATTTAAGAAAGAAGGGGAAAAAAAAAAAAAAACGATGTAGCACACGAGGCGCTGAAAACAGCTGTGCCAAACGATAACATTCCACTTATTTCGATTCGTCCCAATCTAGTGGAAAGAAAAAACCCCTCCAAATATCCCTATCACAGAAATTACCCCATCCATGCAAAACTTTTTTCCTATGTCCAGAGAGAACCCATCAGTTGTCAACCCACTTTCCCGGTCTCTATTGTTAGCTATTACCCCTCGGTCCCCTGCCGTTCACGGTGACAGGTTCTAGATAAGGAGCGTAGGCAAGAATCGGTATGAACCATTGACACTGTCGGCCAGCGTCCTCTCAATGAGTTAACTTACCACGCCATCTATTAAGAATTCATAGAACTAAACAATTAATTAAAATTTAATTTGCAATTACAAATATTTTGGTCAATCTGATTCAAAACAAAAAAAAAAAAAAAAAAAAAAACCTATCGTCTTCCTCAATAAATGAACTATTCAACACAAAAATAATTTTTCAATTCGAACCAGCAGTTCCCGAGATTAGCGCGTTCAAACAAATAAACTCTTCAGCTTTATATTATTAGTACAGATAGATTTGTTGACTTTAGTGAAAATGATATAACTCGGGGATTGTCCTCGATCGATTTTTCGAATCGATTTACATCTGCCTCCCAATATTTCAAATTTGAAATTCCAAAAAACGCAATTGTGGACAATCTCCAATTACGGGAAAAAAGGGTTTAGGGTTCTCCTGTGGAAAACTTTTAAAACTGAAATCTTAGAGAGCGTTCTTCAATTATATTATCAGAAGAGGTTCCTTCCCCTTAAATTTTTCGAAATTGTAATTGTAAAAACTTCATTTCGTCGTTTCCCCCCCCCCCCCCTTTTTTTTCAATATCAAAAAGAAGGGTTTCGACAGCCGCGCTCCAGTAATTTTTCGAAATTGTAGTTTTAAAAAAACGAATGTAGATTTTATTTGTTAGTATAAAATTAGGGGCCCAGCAAGTTTTTGAAATTGAAGCCCCAAAAACGGAACATTATATGATATCATATGTTGTTGAAGGGCCAGGTATTCAGGGACTCTCTTCCGGAAATTTTCAG
The DNA here is from genome assembly GCF_026930045.1 of Uloborus diversus. Classification (NCBI taxonomy): domain Eukaryota; kingdom Metazoa; phylum Arthropoda; class Arachnida; order Araneae; family Uloboridae; genus Uloborus; species Uloborus diversus. The sequence goes on from NC_072734.1 coordinate 89,702,880, forward strand.
GAAATCGGGAGCCCTGAAAACAAAATTTGAGATACTCTGTAAATGGTTTTGGCGGGAAGGGGAGGGCTTTAGCAGTGTAGCATTTATAAGACATACTTATTTTCAGAGAACTAAAAAAGGGGAATGATTGAAAGAGGAGGGTGGAAAAACAGTACGTTTGAATGTGTTAAAATGAAATATTCGTTATGTATTAAATTGTTCAGATACATTTTAGTAAAAGTACTTGATAGAAACTATAAAATATTATTGGAGCTTTTTTTCTGAAATAATAAATGAAAAGTAACAATTTTAACATGAAAATATATCTGTAAGCGACAAAAAATCTTAATTTCGAGCAAGGGCGTATATAAGGAAGGGGCTGAGGGGGCCAGGGCCCCCTCCAAAATCTGGGAAAAAATTAAATAAAGATAGTGATTTTTAGTTTTAGTTTCTCACAAATAATTTCCAAACTTTTAGCTTCAAAAGCATAAATAAATACAGTGAAACCTCCCTTAAGGGTGCTCTTCACTGAGAGTCTGAAAGATTCGGATCTAATGTTAACCTACGGAGAAAGTTGGAGCTTGTTTTACAAATTCCTGTGAAGTTTTCGGATCCGGTTTTTTTTCTGAGTATTTTTCAAGACCATGTCTGTTTCTTTTAGTTTTTACTTTTTTGATGTGTCCATTCTCCGATTTTTTAAAATTCGAGAAAAAATGAATTTCTTCGAAAACGAGGTACTGTTGGACATTTCGCTCTGTAAAACATCTGCAACTCGTGCTATCGAAATTTTAAGAACGCCCTGACACGCAAAATATTTCCAGCTCTCTTTTGAGATCTTGTTTGAAATAATGCGACCATTTTTTAAACAAATATCATGTTCTAACTATTGAAAAAAATTTCAAAATACGTTCACTTTTTGCATTCGCCCCGCCCTTTATTAGAAACCTCCCCTTTTTGAGGGGTAAGCACAGACTTAAGGGGTAAGTGCTAATGGGGTGTAAGATTTATTACCCTCTCATTAGTTCCCCTCAATGACCTCCGCTGGACGTCCTTTCTTCTTTCCTCTTTTCCTATAAGGCTTTCGTGAAGAATCAAGTGCTTTTGAAAGTGAATCCATGTAGATGCGTGCTATTAGCTGTTAAATTCGCAACGTCTGCTTTATTTCAAATTTGTGGTTTGAAAAGAAATAGATTTGAAAGGAATATTTCTGAGTCAAATTGTTTATTTACAATATAATGAACATTGTTACAATGCTGTCGAATGCGAAAAGTTGACATTTTTCCCTTCCAGTAGAAAAATATTTTTATATATAGATTAAATCGTATTCCAGATACTGGGTATTTTGCATCGTTTTACATGTGTTTTATGTTACTACAAATGGTACACACATAAAGTGCTTTCCACAGCTCAACAAACATTTTTGAAAATTATTTGTGTCTTTAAGAGCCAGACTCGTCAAATTTCTTTAGAAGGTTTGGGAGGTGGAAAATTCAATTGCGGGAAACATTCCGTACACCAACATACTCAATAAACACATAGAAAATCATGAAAAATATATTAGCAATTTAATATAATTCAGTTAATGTAAAAAACACACCGTGGTAGAATTACTAAGCATTGTATGTATTAGTTTTAATGACGTTTTCAGCCTTATGTTGCCGACAAAGCTAACTAAAATGTGAACAATATAGAATGGGGGTTACAAGTTTTCACTGTTTTCTATTTTCATTCTCAGAAGCTAGATCAGCATTTTAATACAATGTAGAAAAAATTAATTACAGGCATAAAGGTTTTCAGGTCACATAAGCACCCCCCCCCCCTTAAAAAAAACATCATTAAAGATCGTCTTAAATTTCGTTTTTATGGCTTTAATTGCAAAAAATTTCGGGAAGGGAGTTTGTGAAAAGTCCTTCTTTGACCATAAAAAAAAAAGTCGTCTAAAATTGCATTTTTGGATTTCAAAAACCTGCATGTCCCCAACGTTATTAAAGATGGCCTACAATCATGTTTATAACACTTTAAAAATTTTGCCTCCCCCCCCCCCAACATCACACTAAGACTGCGTTTTTAGACTATTTCGAAAAATTCCGGGGAAAGCTTCCGAACTCCCCGTTTCCTAACAGAATTGAAGAACCTGAAATTGTGTTTTTGGCGTTTCAAGTTCAAAAATTTGCTGGTGGAAGATCACAGGACCTCTTACTTACTTCCAAATACTACCAGAGATCGTCTAAAAGTGCATTTTGAAAATTTTTATTTTCGAGAAAATTAAAAGGCATAGCCCTCAAACAGAGTGCTTGGGAAAATAGGGAGTATTTCTGAGTAAATAGTATGCTTACGATAAAGATCATGTTAATTAAATATAGAAATGGTTCCCTCTCCTAAACAAGAAGCTAAATCCTTTCTCTCGCTGTATTTACATATTACTAGGAGTCAATAGAATGGAAAATGTGGGATCTCAAAAAAGATTTTTGTTCTATACGAATGAAAATTACTTGATAATCATTGGATTAGAACATTCATTTTATTCTGTGACTGAAGACAGGATACGATAATTTTTCGGCACAGAAGTGCGTAACACAGAACTTAAAAGAAAAAGTTTGTCTTGTTTGTTTTTTTTTTAATTGTGAACCCTTACTTGTACCTATAATTGCTTTCCTAAATGTAAGCTGTTCATTTTCATTTTTGTTTCAACTTTATGTATTTCCTGCAAATCTGTTTCTTGCCCTTTTTTTATTTTTTATTATTGATTCATTAAATGCAAGATGCATGAAAACGAGGCAGAGCGATAAAAACTTTAAAATCTGGCAGAGCGAGGCGTTGAGATTTTTTTTCATCTAAGTATTTCGAGATTTTTTTTTCAGGCAGATATACATGTAGGTAATATTTTCGTGCCTCCTGAGAAAAAGTACAACCCTTAATATTTATTATGACAACTAACGAGGATCAGACACTCACAAGACTTATTAGAAAATTTTAATAAAAGCTCAATGTGTTGAAGTAGAAGCACTATATACACTATATGACCAAAAGCATTGGGACACTTTCAAAAATTCACATGTTTAGGGATTTCTCGAGAAATAATAGTCCAATTGCTCTATAATTTGTTTCGCATAAAATGTATACTCTAGTTGTCATTTTCCAATAAAAATTAAGTCTGCTATTCATTTAGGGGACCGACAACAAATTGAGTAAAAAAGTTTTTTGATAATTTTTCATTGCAAATTGCTGGGAATAAGCTATAATTTTCAGAAATGAGTTAAAAATCTATCAAAAACTTATTTTTATATTTTTGTGAAAGTATCTCTTATACCCATGGAAATATAAGCATTTCTTTCAAAAATGCAAAATTTTTTTGAAGGTTTTCGCCTTATATTACGCAGAGTATTTCGTCAAACGTTACTAAACTTTTAAAATATTTGACAGCATTTTAGAGAAACATAATAATAAAATTTGAAGTTAAAATATTGAAAATTTGTTGAAATATGAACAGTTAAAGCTATTAATTTTTCACTGCGCAGACACGAAAGATAGCAATTTATAACGTTCATAATTCAAAGCTCAGATACATCCTACAATCCATGAAAAAAATTCCACCGCAATTTCTTTAAATTTTAAAAAGTTATCAGCAATCTAATGAGCCGAATTTCTATAATTCTAGGATAGGCGACGAATGGTAAGGAATTGTTAGCAAACTGGCAACACTTTCCTGCCATCGCTATAGAGTGATTCATGATAAGAACAGATTATTTGTTGCTGGTCCCCTAAATGAATAGCAGACTTAATTGTTATTGGATTTGACGTCTGGAGTATACTTTTCATGAGAAAAAAATTACAGAGCAGAGAGCAATTGGTCTTTTATTTTTTGAGAAATCCGTAAAATTGTGAATTTTTGAAAGTGTCCCAATACTTTTGGTCATATAGTGCATGTAATACCTCATGTATTTTGCCGAATTTAGTAACTGGGAATCTGAGACTCTAAAAGTGCTAGGTTTAGTTTTATTGCAAAATTTCAACGCAAGATAGTTTACAAACATTGAGAGTGGGGGAAAAAGTGATTTTTGCCTTTGAGCTTGGAGCAGGGTGAGCACCCTTGCATACAAAGATCAGAGAAAAATCTTTAATTTTTCAAATTCAGGAAATCCTTATCCGTAGCCGTCCGCGACTTTGCCGTTGTTATGCTCAATTTGAAAGAACTTTCACCATAACAACCCCTTGAGAAATGCTATCGTAGCCTTCTCATCTGCATATAGTACTTAGATAAATAAATAAATATTTTTTCAAAAAGAAAAGGATTCAAAGATAAAGATTAGGGGAATTTTCTGGTCACCAGTGGTGAGAAAAGGTATTTATAGTAGCCACATTTTTTTCTAGTCGCCACTACATTTGTAAAACAGGTAACTAACCAACAAAGTAGTATTTAATTTAGCACTAAAATATAAATATTATCAGTTCAAATAAAGGTTAATGTAACTAATTAGTGGCATTAATGTTTATTGTACAATCAAGTATTAACTATGCAAAGAGGATCTAGTTTCATTTTTAAGAATGTTTTCTGCTAACTCGGATGGGGTTGGGGAGAGTGGCAAACAGGCAGAGGAAGTGAAAGAATTTCGCCAACCGATAACTAGTTAGTCCCCACTTTTATTCGGCACTCGATTTTTCAAATTTATTAAGTAGGATCATCCATTTTTAAAGAATATTTTTTGGTTAGAATTTGGAGTTCATTTCGTTAAAATTCAGTGTGGTCATGCAGGCTATCTTTTTTTTCCTTCCTTTTTTGATATTATCAATTTTCAATAACGAACATTTTTCTAAAAATAAAACGAATTTATAAATTTATTGCAAATATTCATTCATTCGTTAATTTTTCCTAGATGAGATCAGGAACCGTATTAATGGGGGAAAAAATCTTCGTTTCAAAAATTAATTTTAGTGCAAATGCAAATAAATTAATATCACAAGCGGGATTGCAAAATGCCGCGCCTTTTACACTGAGTTATTTTTCTTTTACCTATGTAGTCAAGACTCAAGAGGGAAAGAACTAGAATTTCCTTGGAAGGGTCTGTAAAAAGCTGCGGTTTCATTTCGCCGTCAGCTATTACCTCCTTCGACTACTCTGCACAGCAGGGGAGCGTCCGGTCTGTCCCCTTGCAAAATGTGACAGGTCACATGATCCACACTTTCATCGGCCACCGCTCGTTCTATTGGTTGTTGAAGTGTCAATCACTTCACTGATGTACACTGCTTTCGTTTAAAGAAAAGGCCCATTTTCAAGCGAGATGGTTTTTCTTTCCCACTGAAGAGCAGCCTTAACGGACACTCCCGAATAACGGACACCTCTAATTAACGGTCATTTTTTCAAGTCCCAGTCCCTCAATATAGGCCATTCCATGTAATTCACTCTGAATAACGGACACTCCGAATAACGGACAGTTATTTCACAAAAAATTTCCTTGCGATCGTAGCGCTTCCGGTTTTTTTTTTCTTTTCACGGAATATTTTGGTAACTGCTTGCCTTACAAAGCTTTTCATCCTCCACAACTGATATTCCACCCCCACCCCCGTCATTTCCTTATCACTGTTTCTTGGAATTAAAAAGGTGGTAAGGGGCAGAGGCAGCGATTGGGGCTTAAAAATTGGGGGCAGAAAAAAAAAGAACTAAAAGGCATGGAACTTTTTGTGGGCAGCAAAAAATGAAAAAGAAAAAAAAGTCACAATTTTGTAACGGCTAGTTTTGAGAGTATTGAAGCAGATAAGTGAAAACTGATGTCAGCCTAACAATTAACGTACGTTTTTCTTAAGATTTTAATGAATTTTGTACACAATAACTATTCAAAAGTTAAGATAAAAAAGAAGAAACTGAGCGCTTTTTCTAAGTGGGGCTCTCGGGAGATGCAATGCGCCGGTAGTAGTCGGCTTTATGGCGCCGTGGTTTCGTTGGGTTGTTTAATTTTTAGATATGAAAAAGATTTGCCCATATTCAAGGTCATATTGCCAACTGTCAATCATGCAATAGTGATACTCGAGATAAAATAAATAAATTAACCATAAAAAGTGCGTGGGGGGAGGGGGGTTGCTCCGCCGAATCGCCGCCGTTGGTAATGCAAAAAAGAGATGTCAAACTGTTTTAACTGATTACTTTAATTGATTAAATGCTTTTTAAGACAAGTGTGTGCTGTCAGTATATCTTTATTAAGAAAAAACAGATTAATTACACTTGACGTAAAATGTAGTAAACCTTTCGCAATTGTTTCGATTGTGTTCTACAAAGGCCATTTGAATTCTAACAGCCCATTTTGAAAAAGGTAAATTAAGTAGTTCCTCCTAATAGCGGACACCTCCCAATAACGGACAATACTTCTAGTCCCTTGACTGTCCGCTATTCGGAGTTTCACTGTATATGATAGTGACAATAATTATTATGATACGTTAGATCAGAGATTTCCGAACTGGGTGCCGCAGGAAGAAGTGAGGGGTGCCGCGAAGTGTCCATGATAACCATAATACGTATGTATATCAAATTAGACAAGGATGCTGTGAGAAAATTCTAATTCTTAAAAAGGTGCCGCGAGTCGTTAAAGTTAAGGAACCCTGCGTTAGATATCACCATGCTGTGCTGTTTCAGAAGGGGGTCAGGGGATTCGTACCCCTCACTCAAGAAAAGAACGTGTCTTGAGAAAGCGAAGTTTTTTTTTTAAAAAAAGAAAAGCAAATAAAGTTGGGGAAAAAATCTTAATTCTTTTAAAAAGAAATCTTTAAATAATTATTTTTTTTAAAAAAACAGATGCAGCTTTTTGCTTAGCAAATTAAGTTCTCTTTCTTTCTTTCACCCCCCCCCCCTTTTCTTTTCTTCCTCGTCAAATTAAAAAGAAGGGTCTTCAAAACGTTTCTCGCTTTAACTCTCGTCCCCTGCAAGAAATTTAAAATAAGTTTTGATTGTTCGATTAGAGTAATAATGGAAATTGATGTCCTAAAAACGCATTTATTTAGGCGTTTTTCGGACATCAATTTCAAAACCTTTCTGGAGGAGGGTCCTCGAACCAACATCCTTTCACTAAGGTTATCAAAAATATTGTAAAATTGTGCCTTTATGATTTCAATTTTGAAAAGTTTCGGAGGAAGAGATCCATAAAACTGCTCCTTCCCTCTAAACGTCTCCAAAGATGATCTGAAATTGCGTTTTACCTTTCAGGGGAGGATTCTCGAACTCTTCCTTTCCAAAGATTGCCTAATGTCGGGAAAAAATCTGAATTGCTTTTGAAAATAACCTTAAAATAAAAAATATAAAAAGTTACTGACTATTGATGAGACAATTACCTCCTTTTTCCTAGTCAGTCTAAAAATAAGAAAGTCTTTAAAATGCTATACTTAGCAAGCCACATCCAACCACTAAGACCATTAAAGAGCTTCTCAAACCTCGTTTTCAGGGCTTCAATGTCGAAAAATTTCCAGAGGACAATTTCCAAACGCCTTGCCTTCTCAAAGCTTCAAAAATCGTTTAAAATTGCTTTTATGGAGCTTTAATTTTGAAAAATGGCCGATTCCTTAACGTTACAAATGTGGTCAACAGTCACACTTTTAAGACTTCAATTACGAAAAAATTTCGGACGAGGACCCATCTGCTCCCGTATGAAATCTGAAAATGAAAAAAACTACAAGTTCGAAACATGAAAGGTGGAGAGCGTTTAAATTCTTTCGCCTGGTATCACTGAATATCTCTTTAAATTTAGTTTTTTCGAACTTTAATTTCAAAATAGTTTTTGAGGAGAGCCACAAAACCGCCCTGCCCGTAACATCATGGAAGCTAGTCTGAAACTGCGTTTTTTCAACTTCAATTTCGAAAAAATGGGCGGAGGGGTGATGAATTTCGCTCCATTAAAAAAAAAAAATCAATCGGGGGCAGCTTCAAAAAGCGCCATTACTTTCATTATACTAACGTCAAAAAATATAGCCTATAATGGCGTTTTTATGATTTCAATTTTTAAATATTTTCGCAGAAGGCCCCCCCCCCCAGAAATTTTCCTCTCCGTAGCATCACCAGAGACCGTCTAAAACTGCGTTATTAGGACTACAATTCCAAAAAAAATTCCGGGGGAGAACCCCCTTTTCCCCTTCCCAGAAGCGAGAATTTTTTCGACAGTTCACCAGTTCACTCCTAAAATAACTTTTGGGTTGTGCCACTGGTTGACAGTATGAAGTCCTTGCTCCAACTCGAAAAAAAGTGTCATCCACGAAAGAGTATCAGGACTCTGTTGCTCCCCTCCCCCTCAAAAAAAAAAAAAAAAAAAAAAAAAAAAAAAAAAAAAAAAAAAAAAAAATTGAAATTACAAGTAAAAACACGGGTTGGAGGGGGGGGGGGGCTGATCATGGTATATGGGCCCCCTCCAAAATAAAAACATATATACGCCACTGATTTTGAGAAAGCAAAAAACAAGAATAAATTTAACTTCTTAAATTATAATCTGTTCAAAATTTTTCATTTCAATAAACTCGCACCGTTTAAACTGTGTTTTACATTGTAACTGTTTTTACAATTATGGAGATTTTTATGAATAGTCTAATGAAGATTTCACCCATTTTTATTAGTGTGAATTTTTGTTCTTGTATTCTTTGAATGATATTTGTCTTTGCAGTTTTATAACTTCAAAAAAAAAAAAAAAATCTCTGACGGCTTACAATAATTCAAAATAACTGGTACAAAGTTTTTTCTTTTTAATTTTCACCTTGGGATGTTTCTAGAAATTGCGTTTCTTTATCACAGCAATGATATGCGCCGCGAAAAATAATTTCTAGGTATGCCACTGATTTAGGTTGTTTCTCTTGACAATATTTCCCACCAAACACAATAAATTTAAGTTTAAAAGAAATTAAAAAATTGTTCGAATGATAATATGGGGAAGAAATGGGTGAAAGCGAACTCAAATGCACTGACGACTCCATTTGTCCCCTGCTTTTGTTGCTTGTTGCGTGGAAATTCTTAGAAAAGGCAGATCACATTTTTGAAATCAGGTTTGAGGCAGACTGTACGGCAAAAAGCTGTAGGGCGAGAATTTTTCTGGGGTAGCTGAGCTTGTCTGAAATATTTCAGGGGGAGCCCAAGCTCCCCCGGTTCCTACGCCTATGCTTTTAAATGATGGTTAGAAATGATAATTAGAAAATAGATAAAATTAGAAATTTCATTCAATATCGTATTATCAAGAGAATGTTATAAACGGAAATAAATAAAGAACTAGTTCAAGTTTTTTAAATGAAACCTTGCTAATATTTTCGTCGAGAGGGTGGTTGAATTTTGCCAGAAATCTTGTTCAAATCGAACAGGGTGGCGGAATTACGTTATATAACATTCATATAGTTATACATTCGACTCGATAGATATAGATTTCTTTATTTTTTCAAATAAAATGACATATTTTGTTGAAATATATTACAAAGCTTTAATATTTTATTAAATTATCATCTGCATTTTCCAAGTAATCCCTAGAATAATTTTCGCTTTCCGATTTTCTTTTATTGTGAACTTTTTATTAATAGGAATTATGTCACTCATTTTCAAAGCATCAGAACAGAGGAAGCTTATGTGATGGAATTTTTCTATCCATGTTTGGAAACTTAGTATAGGAAACCTTTTAGTTTAATGTTAATTTTATAAACTGACAATAATTTCTTTGCCACTTAATATAAAATTTTTGTTAACTAATTGCTCTATCAATTTCAATTATTCAATTAACTTTAGTTAATTATCATATTTTCATAATTAGTTTTAATTGGATTTATTTTTAACGTAAATATGGGCTACTAATTCTGCTTTAGCATGCCTCCTCTTTTGAAGTTCGTTCAACCTTGGACCCCCCATCCTAACATAGTTCTAACTACGTGCCTATGTGTGTTTTGACCCGCGAAATTCATCTTAATATGAGGTCGGGTCTCTGGGACATGTTTGGTTTTTTAAATTTAACATTAGTTTTTATTGACTTGGGTTTCCTGTTATTCTTCATTTTCGTTTCTCTCGGCGTCCTCCAAAAAACGTGAGACTAAATTCTTTATTTACTGTTTGTAAAGGTGTTCCTGGCTCTATATTTTGTCGGTCGGAGTAAGTTCGGTGGAATGGGTCAGCGCTGCATTTATGATGAAATAAAATGCGAAAAATTATTTCTAATAGCCTGTCTAGTAGCAGCTTTACACTCTTGCTCCTGTATCCAATATCTGCCGAGTAAGCTAGAAATAATTTTTCACATTCCATCTAAGCATTAATGCAGCGCCATCTAAGCTTAATGCAGCGCTGCCCATTCCTTTCAACTCTCCCTCAATTTTAACGGAGATTTCTTTAAAGAGTAAATCATAGTCTTGATTATATTTTTTGCCGCAGTTGACATTTTTTGAAGAAACTGCCATTATTCTGACGAGAATACCTTCCGTAACAAATTTTACACTTGGATAGATGAATTGGGTAAAAAAAATAATTTGAGATCCGTATCCGCGGATCTTGACAATGATCCGGATCCGTGGATCTACTTTTTTAACGATCCGGCACATCACTAGTCACAAGCGGGTGCGGGAAGAGTGGCTGAAACGGGTTCTGAAGGATGTAAGCACGCGGATTCGAAAATGCATGCTGTCAATAAATGAAACGCTCGATTTTGATTCAAACATTAAAAAGAGACAAAATGGCCCTGTGTTAGCAGAATTAAAAGCAGATTTTTTCTTAAACCTTATTCTCTTTAATACGATTAATTTTAAATTAATCAAAAATTCCGAGACAACGAAAATTATATTAGTTTAATTGATTCAAAATGAATGAAGGAATAAAAACTGATTAAGAAAATGAAAATAAATAAATAAGCAACAAATAAAGAACATAAAAAAATTGCTTGTTTTTGTTACATTAAATTAAGCGTTATAAAGATTTTTGAACATAGAAATATTTCTTGTATTGATATCAAAAGCATTACTTATTTTTTTCTATAAAAGGAAAAAAATACAATTTTCTGATTTAAATGGAACAAAGTTTAGTATTAGCTTAAAAATTCCGAAGGGACATATATGCCTGGGATACCCACCTTGGGGGGGGGGGAGGGGGTCGTGGGGTGCTGTTAGGGGTGTGGCACCCTAACACTCCCCTTACGCAAAGGAAAGTTTAAAAGAGTAATACTAGAAACATTTAGAAGCTTAAAACAAGGTATCCTATCCAGGCCCGGATCTATACATTTTGGGCCTCCCTGCAACAAAATCTGTATGGCCCCTCCCCAGAGGCCCTCAGTGTATATTTGTAACGTTAAATAAGTCTTAGTGCTAGGTTTTTTTTTATTTTTTTTCTTCAATTTCATAGGCCGTTGGAACCCTTAAGATGTGTGCCTCCCCACACTGCGGTGATCCTATCTCGCTCCCCCCCCCCCCCACTCCAAAAATATAGATTGAGAACCTCTGAATATTTCAATGGTTTAGCGGGCACACCTAGTTAAAAGATTAATATGTATAAAGTTGAAAACTGAAATTATATTAATCAGAGGTCATTTTTATTTGAAACTAGATGCAGATAGAAATATTCAGAAATAACTTGGGAAGTTAAGGGGGGGGGGGGGAGCGTGTATTTTGACACATTATATTTTTTCAACATTCGTATATACATGAGAAACAGATGTCTTTATTGTTTTATATTTATTTCTCGAAAGTACACTACCTTTTACTTAAAATTTTCAACAACATTTTTATACCAAAACAATACTAGAATGAAAGGTAGTTAGGTAGTAGACATTTTTTTTAACGAAACAAAATTAAAACAATTCAGAGCATCAAAAAAGGACTTGTACTTATTTTGAATTTTTATGCGAAAGCAAAAACTAAAAATTAAAAACAATTTAGCACGAGGAAAACTCATTTATTTCATGCTAAGTCTTCAGATCAATAGCATGATCTTATTGTTGTAATCTTGTTGTTGTTCTAAACAACACAGATCTCTATTGTTCAATTTATTTTTTAGTGTTATTGTATCTATAAACTTTATTTAAAACACAAAATTTCCAACATTTTCATCCGAAAAAACTGCATTTTTTTAATGAAACAATCAAAATCAGAATACCAATACAGAATTAAAATTAAAAAATCGTGACTATTATATTTATGTGGCAAAGAGCAGTCTTAGTGTTTTCTGAAATGAAACGTAACTTCAATATAGTTGATGTACAAAATGTGTTTATTATTACAAAATGTTTAAAAATCCTCACTTCAAAGTGTCGTTTCCCATAACTGTTAACAAAACATTAGTTTAATTAAAAACTTCAGTGACTAATGGGCTAATCTTCAAAAAGTGCAACCTTGCTGTCACATGCCTTAAACAGTAAAAACTAAGGAATAATTTATTATTTTTAAATTTCAGCAAAAATATATCCATTTAAATCTGCCAACAGGGTTTATTTATTTATTTATTTTTATTGTAAAAATTTCTTTTTTTTTTTTTTTGGTTCGCTGCATATGAATTCTCACCTCCATGTATTAGAATTCAATTGATTCAAAATAAATGAAGAGATAAAAAAAGGTACGAAAATGAAAATAAATAAATGAATGACAGATAATGAACATTAGAAATTGCTTGTTTTTGTTTCGGAAAGACAAGCATTATAACGAGTTTTAAATCTAAAAATATTTCTGTAGCCATCTAAAAAGCAATATCACTAATTAAAATGGTTTGATATTAAAAAAATTGCATGTTCAAGTTGACCCTGCACAATTTTCTGATTTAAATTTGATTAAATTAAACATTAAATTAAAAATTTGAAAGATAAATATGCAAAGGAAAATTCGAAAGCTTAATACTAGTGTTACAAATCCTGTAAATAGTAATTATTGTAATAACGTAACCTGTAAATAGTTTCCCGTAATGAATATACAACCCCTTAACATATGGCGAAAGGATACGACCCCCCTATTTCCTTTTTGTTCATTGATAAAATTTGATAACGGTCTACTTTTTTTTTCCAGAAGCGTGTGGAATATTTGAGAGATTTCTTTTCGGTGTTTATATAAACGGTTACGCTGGATAAAGAGTTAGTTTCGATTGATATTTCGAACTGAGAAGATTTTTGCTCTGTTTATAGCGAGGCATTTCGCTGTGTTGTTTTCGTATTTGGAAGTAAATACGTGTGTAAACGTTGAGTTTACGGTGTTGTGTGATAATTGCTTAATTGCTGATGAATAATTTAGCAGTTGTTGAAGATCTTTCCTGTACATAGTGTAAATAAATTTCCTGTGTTTTTATCAAGAACTGTGTCTTCATTTCAAGAAAGTGGAAGTCGCACCGAATCCGTTACAATTTGGCGCCCAACGTGGGGCTTCTTCTGGACTTTCTTGGAGTAAGTGTGACTTTGGACATTTTTTCATAAAGACTGTTTGAATTTATAGACTTTGTTTTTATGGTGATTACTCGCGCAATGGATGATCAATTAAAACAACTTCTGGAAGCAATTAATGCTGTGAAAAGCGACTTGACGGAAAATATGGCGGTTAATCAAGAACAATTAAAAAATGACATTGCGGCTAATCAAGAACAATTGAAAAGTGATTTAATGGTACTGAAAAATGATTTAGCTTCTAACCAAGAGGAAATTAAAAACGACCTTTCTTCGGTAAAGACTGTGATGGAAAATAAATTTAATGAGATAGAGCATCGAGTTGATGCTTTTGATGAAAAACTTGAAACAGTAGAAAACCGTATCGCAACAGTTGAAAATCATGTGGATGAGAAAATTAAAGACATGGAAAGGAGATTGGCGACCGCGGAAAGCAGCTCTGTACAGTTTGGCGCTCCCACATCGGTTGCTCGACCGTCCATTAAACTTGCCACATTTGATGGGAAAACTTCGTGGCAGGTTTACAAAACTCAATTCATGATAGTGGCGGAAGCGAACGGATGGGACTCTGCTACCAAGGCCTGTCATCTTGCAGCATCCCTGAGAGGTGATGCAGCGGACATTCTCCAGACCCTTCCGGACAGCCAGCGCCTGGATTTCGCCGCCCTCACAGCTGCGTTAGAGCTTCGCTTCGGTGAGAAGTGCCAGAAAGATTTCAGCCGACTCCAGTTGAAGTCCCGTTTCCAGAAAACTGGGGAAACCCTGCAAGAGCTTGCGGCGGACATCGAGAGACTGTCTCATCTTGCTTTTTACGATTGCCCTGCGGATGTTCGAGACAACCTGGCACTCAACTACTACATCGACGGGGTTCGAGATCCGGAAATCCAGAAAGCTCTACGGATGGCGGATGTCAAAGACCTGAATTCTGCTGTTGTGTATGCGATGAGATACGAGGCCGCCCAAGAAGCAACCCGTGTGGATCGCCATCTAATCCGGACTCAGGAAGCTGATGAGTCTGATTCCAGGTCGTCCCATCTCGCTGAACTTGAGAGACAACTCGGTGACTTGACAAGACATCTGAGCAGCATAACAGCCCAAAAGAAACAAGAGCAGAAGTGCTGGAAATGCGGTAGTGAAGGACACCTGCGAAGGAGTTGTCCGGCTCGCCAAGCTACGCGAGGGAAGGAAATCACCACCACTAGAGCTCTGCAGATTTCCTCTTCTAGTAGTGGCAGTGATGGACTTTTCATTTACGCACATGTAAATGGGAACCCCTGCAGACTGATTGTCGACACTGGAGTCAATGTGACAATCATTAGGACAGATGTGGCTCGTGAATTTGGATTGAAACTGCTGTGGATATCGCCACGCGTAAGTCTCCAGACTGTGACAGGTGACAAGATCGAGATTGACGGTAAAGTGGACTTGGAAATAGTGTTTGGGAATGCCACCTACCATCATACGGCATTCGTCGCTAATATCACGGACCCCTTCATTCTCGGATTGGACTTTTTGAAGAAATATGACTTCACTCTCGACTTCAAGACTAATGAGCTGCACTCGATGAGAGAAGACATAGCCGTTTTCCCTGCAGAAAGTGATGTAAAATCCGCTCCTCAAATAATAGCCCAAACAGATTTATCGATTCCCTCAAGGTCAGAATCATTAATACCTGGCTCCCTTGAAGAAAGCAATAGTTTTCGATTTGGACTCATTGAATACCCTAACCTAAGCAATAGCCTAAAAGGAGTGCTGGTAGCATCTACGCTTGTGGACCTTTCTAAGGATGTAATTCCTGTGAGAGTCGCCAACGTGAGTGAAAGGCCGAGGAATATTCGGAAAGGTGAAGTGTTAGCAACTTGTACTCCAGTAAACTGCATCATTAGAAGAATCAATTCCCCCGAAACTGTGTCTTCTGAGTCCTTGACATCGAAGTTAATTGGGAGCGCGCCATTATCGAAAGATCAAAGAACTGCTGCGGAACAATTGGTGGACGACTTCAAGCATCTGTTTTCATCTACATCGGAGGATGTGGGCCGGACGAATTTAACGCAGCATAGGATCTACACTGGAGAACACCCCCCTATTAAACAGCATCCAAGACGACTACCGTTCACCAAGAAGGAAGAGGTTGAGACCCTCCTGAAAGAGATGAAGGAGAATGATGTAATCGAACCGTCATCCAGTCCTTGGGCCTCTCCCATCGTCTTGGTCCGAAAGAAAGATATGGCTCCACCAGATTTTGTGTCGATTACCGGCGGCTGAATGAAATCACCAAGAAAGACAGTTACCCTCTTCCACGGACAGACGACACCTTGGACACTCTGTCCGGACACAAGTGGTTTTCGACCCTGGACTTGAAGAGCGGCTACTGGCAGGTTGAGATACACCCTGATGACCGAGAGAAGACAGCGTTTACAACTGGACAAGGCTTATGGCAGTTTAAAGTGATGCCCTTCGGCCTCTGCAATGCACCAGCTACGTTCGAGCGTCTTATGGAGACAGTGTTAAGAGGACTTTCTTACGAATCCTGTCTGGTCTACTTAGACGATATCATTATCGTGGGACGCAGCTTCGAAGAACATCTGGCAAATCTTAGGAAGGTGCTGCAGAAGCTTAAGGAAGCCAATCTGAAGTTAAGCCCGTCCAAATGTAATTTGTTCCGCCGGGAAGTGTACTACCTTGGTCACATAATCTCTTCTGAGGGTGTACAAACCGATCCAGAGAAGGTATCTGCGGTCAGGAGTTGGAGTCGTCCCGAAAACATCCATCAGTTGCGAAGTTTCCTGGGGCTCTGCACGTACTACAGGAAGTTTGTAAAGGGTTTTTCCAACATTACACGACCTTTGCATAAGCTGACGGAGAGCAAGCAAAAGTTTGAATGGTCCAAAGAATGCGAAGATGCATTTCTACGACTGAAGGAGGCTTTAACATCAACGCCTATCCTCGCCAATCCTCAGCCTGAAAAATCCTTCATCCTGGATACTGATGCGAGCAACGAGGGCATCGGAGCTGTTTTATCCCAAGAAATTGACGGAAATGAACATGTCATCGCTTACTGGAGCAAATGCTTATCAAAGTCGGAGCGAAATTACTGTGTCACCAGAAAGGAGTTACTGGCCATAGTGAAAGCTGTAGAACACTTCCATCATTACCTCTACGGCCGAAAATTTCTGCTTCGGACAGATCATGCCTCGTTAACTTGGCTTTTGAACTTCAAGAATCCGGAAGGCCAGATAGCCAGATGGATACAGCGACTCCAGGAATATGACATGGAGATCAAGCATCGAAAAGGGTTATCTCACGGTAACGCTGACGCTTTATTGAGGAGACCCTGTCCTGAGAATTTCCACTATTGTTCCCGAATCGAGAAACAGTATGGAACGACTAGCCCTACCGCTTATCAGGTGACAGTGACTCCAACATCATCGGAACCTGATCCATGGAGTGATGACCAAGTTCGAAAAGATCAACTTGAAGACCCCGACATAAAACCAATTTTAGAGTTCATGGAAAGTGACAGTCGACGCCCTAGCTGGCAGGACGTTTCCATCTTCAGTCCTGCAACAAAAAGATACTGGGCTTTATGGAACTCACTCCATTTACGGAACGGCGTGCTACACCGGAAATGGGAATCTGACGACGGTAAAACATCTAGGTGGCAGTTACTACTTCCCCGAACAAGGATTTCAGATGTTCTGAAAGAAATACATAGTAGTGCGACTGGAGGACATTTTGGTGTCTTGAAAACCCTCAATAAAGTTCGGGAGCGCTTCTTCTGGAGCAAGGCGAAGGATGACGTGGAGAAGTGGTGCCATTCTTGTGACGCCTGTGCTGCTCGTAAAGGACCGAAGAAAAGAAGCAGAGGGAAGCTACATCTGTACAACGTTGGAGCTCCTTTCGAACGAATTGGGATCGACATCCTGGGTCCTCTACCAAGAACTGCTGATGGGAACAAATACATTCTTGTTTCCATCGACTACTTCACCAAATGGCCGGAAGCATATCCCATTCCAGATCAAGAAGCTACCACCGTAGCAGAGACTCTAGTCCAGCATTGGATCTCGAGATATGGAATACCTTTGCAGATTCATTCCGATCAAGGGAGGAATTTCATCTCTGCTGTGTTTAAGGGCCTATGTCAAATTTTGGGAATTGAGAAAACTAGGTCAACACCACTACACCCACAATCGGACGGCATGGTGGAGAGATTTAACCGCACAATCCTGAAAAATCTCTCGCTTATGGTATCCAGAAATCAACAGGATTGGGACAAGAAGCTACCTTTGTTCCTGCTGGCCTATCGCAGTGCTGTCCACGAGACTACCGGATATGCCCCATCTCAGATGCTCTTCGGACGAGAGCTTCGGCTACCTTGTGATCTCGTCTTCGGTCGTCCTCCGGATGCGCCTGCATCGCCTGAGGAGTACATCCAGGATCTCCAGGCCCGGTTGGAAGACGTTCATAACTTCGCACGAGAGCGAATCAACATCGCGGCGGAGAAGATGAAGACCCGATACGACACAAGGTCTACTGGACATGAATTCAACGAAGGCGACAAGGTTTGGTTATGGAATCCCATCCGACGGAAAGGTCTGTCACCCAAATTGCAGTCGCATTGGGATGGACCCTACAAAGTCCTTAACCGACTAAATGACGTCGTAGTGAGGATCCAAAAATCACCTAATGCAAAACCTAGGGTTGTACATTATGATCGGTTAGCCCCATACTATGGCCATAGTTCATGAGTATTACGTAAACAACCATGGTTGATAACATAAAAGTTGTAGATAATTTTTTTGCTTTTAATGTTTAGTAATATTTCTTGTTATTATTGTGTTTCCTTTAATGTGTGTATTTGTGAACATGTGATAGAAGTTTGGCACCCTTTCTGGGGATTGTACTGCCCGGGACGTGCAGTCCTTAGGAAGGGGGCAATGTTACAAATCCTGTAAATAGTAATTATTGTAGTAACGTAACCTGTAAATAGTTTCCCGTAATGAATATACAACCCCTTAACATATGGCGAAAGGATACGACCCCCCTATTTCCTTTTTGTTCATTGATAAAATTTGATAACGGTCTACTTTTTTTTTTCCAGAAGCGTGTGGAATATTTGAGAGATTTCTTTTCGGTGTTTATATAAACGGTTACGCTGGATAAAGAGTTAGTTTCGATTGATATTTCGAACTGAGAAGATTTTTGCTCTGTTTATAGCGAGGCATTTCGCTGTGTTGTTTTCGTATTTGGAAGTAAATACGTGTGTAAACGTTGAGTTTACGGTGTTGTGTGATAATTGCTTAATTGCTGATGAATAATTTAGCAGTTGTTGAAGATCTTTCCTGTACATAGTGTAAATAAATTTCCTGTGTTTTTATCAAGAACTGTGTCTTCATTTCAAGAAAGTGGAAGTCGCACCGAATCCGTTACACTAGAAATAGATAGATGGTTAAAACGAGGTACCCCCCCCCCCCAAAAAAAAAGGAAAGAAAAGATACCAAGAACCTCTAAATATTTTAGTGGTTCAGTAGGCACTCTTGGTTAAAATATTAATTTGAATAAAGTTAAAAATTATTACTTTAATTTGATGTAGATAGTGTAACGGATTCGGTGCGACTTCCACTTTCTTGAAATGAAAACACAGTTCTTGATAAAAACACAGGAAATTTATTTACACTATGTACAGGAAAGATCGTCAACAACTGCTAAATTATTCATCAGCAATTAAGCAATTATCACACAACACCGTAAACTCAACGTTTACACACGTATTTACTTCCAAATACGAAAACAACACAGCGAAATGCCTCGCTATAAACAGAGCAAATACACACTCTCAGTTCGAAATCCTCAATCGAAACTAACTGTTTATCCATCGCTAACGGCTTAAATACTCCGAAAAGAAATTTCTCAAATATTCCACACGCTTCTGCAAAGTAGTAGACCGTTATCAAATTTTATCAATGAACAAAAAGGAAATAGGGGTCGTATACTTTAGCCATATGAAAAAGGGGTTGTATATTCATTACGGGAAACTATTTACAGGTTACGTTCCTACAATAATTACTATTTACAGAATTTGTAACATTGCCCCCTTCCTAAGGACTGCACGTCCCGGGCAGTACAATCCCCAGAAAGGGTGTAGTGGTGTTGTCCTAGTTTTCTCAATTCCGAGAATTTGACATAGGCCCTTAAACACAGCAGAGATGAAATTCCTCCCTTGATCGGAATGAATCTGCAAAGGTGTTCCGTATCTCGAGATCCAATGCTGGACTAGAGTCTCTGCTACGGTGGTAGCTTCTTGATCTGGAATGGGATATGCTTCCGGCCATTTGGTGAAGTAGTCGATGGAAACAAGAATGTATTTGTTCCCATCAGCAGTTCTTGGTAGAGGACCCAGGATGTCGATCCCAATTCGTTCGAAAGGAGCTCCAACGTTGTACAGATGTAGCTTCCCTCTGCTTCTCTTCTTCGGTCCTTTACGAGCAGCACAGGCGTCACAAGAATGGCACCACTTCTCCACGTCATCCTTCGCCTTGCTCCAGAAGAAGCGCTCCCGAACTTTATTGAGGGTTTTCAAGACACCAAAATGTCCTCCAGTCGCACTACTATGTATTTCTTTCAAAACATAAATCCTTGATCGGGGAAGTAGTAACTGCCACCCAGATGCTTTACCATCGTCAGATTCCCATTTCTGGTGTAGCACGCCGTTCCGTAAATGGAGTGAGTTCCATAAAGCCCAGTATCTTTTTGTTGCAGGACTAAAGATGGAAACGTCCTGCCAGCTAGGGCGTCGACTGTCACTTTCCATGAACTCTAAAATTGGTTTTATGTCGGGGTCTTCAAGTTGATCTTTTCGAACTTGGTCATCACTCCATGGATCAGGTTCTGATGATGTTGGAGTCACTGTCACCTGATAGGCGGTAGGGCTAGTCGTTCCATACTGTTTCTCGATTCGGGAACAATAGTGGCAGTTCTCAGGACAGGGTCTCCTTGATAAAGCGTCAGCATTACCGTGAGATAACCCTTTTCGATGCTTGAGCTCCATGTCATATTCCTGGAGCCGCTGTATCCATCTGGCTATCTGGCCTTCCGGATTTTTGAAGTTCAAAAGCCAAGTTAATGAGGCATGATCTGTCCGAAGCAGAAATTTTCGGCCGTAGAGGTAATGATGGAAGTGTTCTACAGCTTTCACTATGGCCAGTAACTCCTTTCTGGTGACGCAGTAATTTCGCTCCGACTTTGATAAGCATTTGCTCCAGTAAGCGATGACATGTTCATTTCCGTCAATTTCTTGGGATAAAACAGCTCCGATGCCCTCGTTGCTCGCATCTGTGTCTAGGATGAAGGATTTTTCAGGCTGAGGATAGGCGAGGATAGGCGTTGATGTTAAAGCCTCCTTCAGTCGTAGAAATGCATCTTCGCATTCTTTGAACCATTCAAACTTTTGCTTGCTCTCCGTCAGCTTATGCAAAGGTCGTGAAATGTTGGAAAAACCCTTTACAAACTTCCTGTAGTACGTGCAGAGCCCCAGGAAACTTCGCAGCTGATGGATGTTTTCGGGACGACTCCAACTCTTGACCGCAGATACCTTTTCTGGATCGGTTTGTACACCTTCAGAAGAGATGATGTGACCAAGGTAGTTCACTTCCCGGCGGAACAAATTACATTTGGACGGGCTTAACTTCAGATATGCTTCCTTAAGCTTTTGCAGCACCTTCCTAAGATTTGCCAGATGTTCTTCGAAACTGCGTCCCACGATGATAATATCGTCTAAGTAGACCAGACAGGATTCGTAGGAAAGTCCTCTTAACACTGTCTCCATAAGACGCTCGAACGTAGCTGGTGCATTGCAGAGGCCGAAGGGCATCACTTTAAACTGCCATAAGCCTTGTCCAGTTGTAAATGCTGTCTTTTCTCGGTCATCAGGGTGTATCTCAACCTGCCAGTAGCCGCTCTTCAAGTCCAGGGTCGAAAACCACTTGTGTCCGGAAAGAGTGTCCAAGGTGTCGTCTATCCGTGGAAGAGGGTAACTGTCTTTCTTGGTGATTTCATTCAGCCGTCGGTAATCGACACAAAATGTGGTGGAGCCATCTTTCTTTCGGACTAAGACGATGGGAGAAGCTCAAGGACTGGATGACGGTTCGATGACATCATTCTCCTTCATCGAGGGTCTCAACTTCTTCCTTCTTGGCGAATGGTAGTCGTCTTGGATGCTGCTTAATAGGGGGGTGTTCTCCAGTGTAAATCCTATGCTGCGTTAAATTCGTACGGCCGACATCCTCCGATGCTGATGAAAACAGATGCCTGAAGTCATCCACCAATTGTTCCGCAGCAGTTCTTTGATCTTTCGATAATGCCGCACTCCCAATTAACTTCGATGTCAAGGACTCGGAAGACACAGTCTCGAGGGGAATTAATTCTTCTAATGATGCAGTTTACTGGAGTACAAGTTGCCAACACTTCACCTTTTCGGATATTCCTTGGCCTTTCACTCACGTTGGCGACTCTCACAGGAATTACATCCTTAGAAAGGTCCACAAGCGTAGATGCTACCAGTACTCCTTTTAGGCTATTGCTTAGGTTAGGGTATTCAATGAGTCCAAATCGAAAACTATTGCTTTCTTCAAGGGAGCCAGGTATTAATGATTCTGACCTTGAGGGAATCGATAAATCTGTTTGAGCTATTATTTGATGAGCGGATTTTACATCACTCTCTGCAGGGAAAACGGCTATGTCTTCTCTCATCGAGTGCAGCTCATTAGTCTTGAAGTCGAGAGTGAAGTCATATTTCTTCAAAAAGTCCAATCCGAGAATGAAGGGGTCCGTGATATTAGCGACGAATGCCGTATGATGGTAGGTGGCATTCCCAAACACTATTTCCAAGTCCACTTTACCGTCAATCTCAATTTTGTCACCTGTCACAGTCTGGAGACTTACGCGTGGCGATGTCCACAGCAGTTTCAATCCAAATTCGCGAGCCACATCTGTCCTAATGATTGTCACATTGGCTCCAGTGTCAACAATCAGTCTGCAGGGGTTCCCATTTACATGTGCGTAAATGAAAAGTCCATCACTGCCACTACTAGAAGAGGAAATCTGCAGAGCTCTGGTGGTGGTGATTTCCTTCCCTCGCGTAGCTTGGCGAGCCGGACAACTCCTTCGCAGGTGTCCTTCACTACCGCATTTCCAGCACTTCTGCTCTTGTTTCTTTTGGGCTGTTATGCTGCTCAGATGTCTTGCCAAGTCACCGAGTTGTCTCTCGAGTTCAGCGAGGTGGGACGACCTGGAATCAGATTCCAGAGTTCGGATGGGATGGCGATCCACACGGGTTGCTTGCTGGGCGGCCTCCAACTTCATCGCATACACAACAGCAGAATTCAGGTCTTTGACATCCGCCATCCGTAGAGCTTTCTGGATTTCCGGATCTCGAACCCCGTCGATGTAATAGTTGAGTGCCAGGTTGTCTCGAACATCCGCAGGACAGTCGCAAAAAGCAAGATGAGACAGTCTCTCGATGTCCGCCGCTAGCTCTTGCAGGGTTTCCCCGGTTTTCTGGAAACGGGACTTCAACTGGAGTCGGCTGAAATCTTTCTGGCACTTCTCACCGAAGCGAAGCTCCAACGCAGATGTGAGGGAGGCGAAATCCAGGCGCTGGCTGTCCGAAAGGGTCTGAAGAATGTCCGCTGCGTCACCTCTGAGGGATGCTGCAAGATGGCAGGCCTTGGTAGCAGAGTCCCATCCGTTCGCTTCCGCCACTATCATGAATTGGGTCTTGTACACCTGCCACGAACTTTTCCCATCAAATGTGGCCAGTTTAATGGACGGTCTAGCAACAGATGTGGGAGCGCAAAACTGTACAGAGCTGCTTTCCGCGATCGCCAATCTCCTTTCCATGTCTTTAATCATTTCTTCCTTAAATGAGGTAAATTTCTTGTCTTCTTCTTCCAACTTATTTTCCACATTGGCGATACGCTCTTCCACAGTATCAAATTTTTCTTCCAGAGCATCGACTTTATCTGCCATGGCGGTTAGTTGATTCTCCATCATGGTTTTCATCAACGTTAAGTCATTTTTCATTTCATCTTGACTTGTAGTAATTTTAGTAGTTAAATCATTATTTAACTGTTCTTGGTTAGTCGCTAATTCATTTTTTAATTGTTCTTGATTTGCAGTAAAACTTGCAGTCAAATCACTTTTTAATTGGTCTTGATTAGCCGCCATATCATTTTTCAATTGTTCTTGATTAGCCGCCATATCATTCTTCACAGAGGTGATTGCGTCAAGAAGTTGTTTTAATTGTTCATCCATTGCGCGGGTAATCACCATAAAAATAAAGTCCAAATTAAAAAAGTCTTTATGAAAAAAAATGTCCAAAGTCACACTTACTGCAAGAAAGTCCTGAAGTAGCCCCACGTTGGGCGCCAAATTGTAACGGATTCGGTGCGACTTCCACTTTCTTGAAATGAAAACACAGTTCTTGATAAAAACACAGGAAATTTATTTACAATAGAAATATTCAGAAATAAATTGAGGAGTTGAGGGAGTGTAATTTTAAACATTACTTATTTTCAATTCATATGAATAAGAAACAAATGTATCTACTGTTATTTATTTATTTCTCTGCATCGTACATCTATTACTTAAATTTTGAACAATATTTTCACATCAAAACAATATTATAAAAAAAGGAAAGTAGACACTTTCTTAATGAAACAAAGAAAAAAATCATTCACTGCACCAGTAGAGGACTTGTACTTATTTTCAATGTTCGTGAAAAAGCAATGTTTACATTTAATTTTGACAAACATTTTAAATATAACTTAACATGAAGAAAACTCGTTCACTCCATACTAACAGTCTTCAGGTCATTACCACATAAAGATTACAACAAAAATCTCTAATGTTCAATTTATTTTTTGGTGTTGTCTGTAATTTGTAAACTTTATTTCAAACACAGAATTTCCAACATTTTTACAAGAAAAAGAGGAAACGAAGACATTTTTCTCAATGAGGCAATCAAAATCAAATTCAGGGTACCGAAACAGGATTTGTAATTTTTATAGATTTTTGTGCAAACTATTATTGTCAATAACTGCATAAGTAACAAAATAAGCAAAGATTAATCTTTGTGTTTTCCGAAATGCAGCGTAACTTCAAAATATTTAGATGTTCAAAATGTGGTTATTATTTCCAAATTTTTAAAAATTCCTTAATCCAAAGTATCATTTCCTAAAACTAATAACAATGGACAAAACATAAGTTTAATCAAAAATTTCAGTCACTTATGAGCATAAAGAAAATGAATTTTGATATAGGCTTTACTCCCATCTACTCAATCAGCGAGTTTCTGTTAGATAGGGCAAAATATACTGATGCTTGTAATTCAATTTCTTTTATACTATTTATGAAGTAATTTTTGTGGAAAAAAAAAAAAAACCTTGATTGAAATAAATTGAATATTTGTTCAGATTTTTTCATATAGATTGTAATTCCATTCATTACCCCATATCATGGATGGATGAACAGGACCTATGTTCCAACATCCTGAAAAATGCTTCCAGAATTCAGTCAAGAAGAACAGGTGCATTGACAGTCGGAAGTGGACTAAGATAACAGTTGCTACCTATCCCTTCCAAAATTGGAGTTATTTGCAGTTATTCATTGTAATTCCATTCATTACCCCATATCATGGATGGATGAACAGGACCTATGTTCCAACACCCTGAAAAATGCTTCCAGAATTCAGTCAAGAACAGGTGCATTGACAGTCGGAAGTGGACTAAGATAACAGTTGCTACCTATCCCTTCCAAAATTGGAGTTATTTGCAGTTATTCAAATCTTGTCCTGCAGTTTAAGTGGGGAGAAAAATATCTTCTTGAGAGGGGGGGGGGGATTTATGGATAATTACAAGAAGAGAATAAGCATCAATGAACTGTTCATTTAATGCTGAAGTAAGGTCTAACAATAAACAAACCTAAATACATGTTTCATAATTTTATGTATACCTAAATTTTTTAGCTTTGCATGAAATATCAAAAAATGTATTAAGAATCTAAATTGAAAACAATATTTTTACATGACAAACAAGCATAAACCTTAAGAAAGCATTTGTTTTACAAAACAAATTCAAATTTAGAGAATCAAAACAGAATTCCAGCTATTTCTTAATTTCTGCTGCAAAATTATTGTTTGTTTAACCTCTTTACATTTCAATATTATTATACAAATCAATGATAATAAATTCGATAATAAGCGTGACAAATCAGAAATACAGCATTGTCTGTATGAAGAAGATCAAAATTTCATTTAATTACACTATTTAGCATTTAAACACAAAATTTTTGTTGGTTTGTATGTCCTTGTTGAAAGTTCAAAGACCATTTCGGCAACGAATTTCCCGAAGTTATCAGCATAATGTGAACCATAACAAACATGAATGGCATATTATGTATGGAAGTATATTATTTTTTTAAACAACTTCAATAAAATTAGTTTTGATAAAGCTGTCAAGCTAAGAAAACTTGGAAACTGATTTCTGGACATCCTTGTAAACTTAATATTGGAGATCATTCTATTATACAATTTTTTAAGCGAACAGTACAATATTATCATGAATTTTCTAGAACATCTGCATCAGGGCTGTAATTCAACTAGTAGTTGAGCTTTCTTCAAGTTGCAGAATATCTGGAAGAAACTTAAAAAACAATAATGGCAAATAAATTTAAAAGCAGAAGTAAAACTCTTCAAATGTGCTAAATCGTCAATACGGCTGAACACAATTGGCAGGAACGTTTTTTAAAGTAGTTCATAAAATCATAAATGTAAAATAAATAAACACACTTTAATTGAAATAGATCTGTGTTTCAACTACTTTGCATTAAGTGTGTTGTACAGTTTAATTTCAAATGACAGGGTGTGTTCTAAAAACACATGAAAAAGTAAAACACATATTACAAGGGAATATTTTAATTCATCAATCAAGATTGTGTTTTTTATTCATTTATGTACATAAAATTATGTACATATTTGTTACTGTGCATCATCTTTGCTCTTAAGAAGAGAAATCATCAGTTTATGATGACAAAAATAAGTAATGAACGTTCGTGATTCTAAATTTTTTAGGAACCGTGAAAAAACTTGCATGTTTTTTCTGCACCTCACTTAGGAATATCCACAACAAAATTGTAGGGGGAGGTGGGGTACGTTGGACGGTGGAGCACGTTGTACCAGTCCCAATTATTTTAATAATATTAATATTTTTTATTTTATTTTTTGACCAACAAATAGCCCCTATGGTCCTACAAATCCTATAATGAAATCACATGGCACAGTTTTATTGAAAATTTTTTATTCCAGAAAGTTGGATTTCAGTAGTCCTGATAATTTTTAGAAAACTATAAATTATTTTTTTTAATGGTTCTAGTCAAGATTACGGAAAAAAAATTGAACTCCTGTCTTAAACTTTTACGTAAATGCTACTACCTCATCAAAGCGCTTACTTGTGCTTGTGATTGAAAAAATGTGAGTGCATACTATAGAAACTAATTATAAACTGTTCTTATTTGTCTTTAACATATAAATTTAAGTGAAGTAAAAATATAGCGAATGCAATATACTGATGCTTAAATTTAAATTCTTTAAAATAAAGCCATATTTTTCAGTAAATTCATTTATCTAGACCAGATATTTCAACAGTGCCGCATGAATCAGTTTTGAAAGCTATATGTTGGGCAACACTGTTTTAGAGTATTTGAATTCTCCTTTATTTCTATGTTCTATTTCCTGACAAAAGTATTGATTTTCTAAAGTCTTCAACAAATTAAGATAAAATCTGATAAATTGAATATTTATTTATTTATACATTTATTTTTATGAGTGGTTGAAATGAACTCAGATGCAATTAAATTACTTTTTGAGTGGGCGAGGCAAAATCACGAACATGTAATAAATGAATAGAAATAATGAAAGAAACATTACTGTTAAAGTTGACGCATTATAATAACAATATAAAAAAATTAATTTGAATTCTGGAATTTTGAATTCAAATTATGTTTTTCGCAATCACGAACTGAGACAGGACCCTACTCATTGGAGTTATTGTTTCTAAAAACGGCTCCTGTCCCCCCCCCCCCCCAAGTCTGCCTCTCCTCCTGGGCGGTTACTTCTGCATAGTTGTGTGTGTGTGTAGACCTGTGTGTATGCACGTAGGTGTGTGTGAGTGTATGTGTGTGAAGTCGTGTGTGTATGTGAACGTGCGTGTGTGTAGGACATGGACGCCTCCGACCAGGAGAAGCGGATAGCTCAAAACCGGAGCAGCCGCGCCGCGCCGCCAGCAGAGGACGGTGGGCGGAAGTGCTGCAAAGGCTTCTGGTCCAAGTTGAAAAAGGCACGGACACCAAAAACGGTCAAATGATAACAATAAGCAATCGTGATTGCTCAAAAAAAAACTTTTTAAGTTTATAATTAATTTGAATTCCAAAAATTTTGAATTCAAATTATGTGTTTCGAAATCACGAGTTGCGACAGGACCCTACTTATTGGTTACTACCATTCAGAAATGAGGGGAACGTATACTTCAGCCGAATGTACGGAGGCTATATATTCATTACAAGAAACTATTTACAGGTTACGTTACTACAATTATTTTAGATGAAAAATAATTTAATAAACGCGAAATTTAGCTGGATTACGACAAATTAATCACAAACATAACTACTATTTACAGAATTTGTAACATTGCCCCCTTCCTAAGGACTGCACGTCCCAGCAGTTTATTCAACAGAAGGGTGCCAAACTTCTAAGACAAGTTCACAAATACACACATTAAATAATAACCAATAATACACAAAAACCACAATAACAACAAGAAATATTACTAAACATTAAAAGCAAAAATTATCTACAACTTTTATGTAATCAACCATGGTTGTTTACGTAAATACTCATGAGCTATGGCCATAGTATGGGGCTAACCGATCATAATGTACAACCCTAGGCTTTGCGTAAGGTGATTTTTGGATCCTCACTACGACGTCATTCAGTCGGTTAAGGACTTTAAAGGGTCCGTCCCAATGCGACTGCAATTTGTGTGAAAGACCTTTCCGTCGGATGGGATTCCATAACCAAACCTTTTCGCGTTCGTTGAATTCATGTCCAGTAGACCTTGTGTCGTATCGGGTCTTCATCTTCTCCGCCGCGATGTTGATTCGCTCCAGTGCGAAGTTATGAACGTCTTCCAACCGGGCCTGGATATCCTGGATATACTCCTCAGGCGATGAAGGCGCATCCCGAGGACGACCGAAGACGAGATCACAAGGTAGCCGAAGCTCTCGTCCGAAGAGCATCTGAGATGGGGCATATCCGGTAGTCTCGTGGACAGCACTGCGGTAGGCCAGCAGGAACTAAGGTAGCTTCCTATCCACATCCTGTTGATTTCTGGAGACCATAAGCGAGAGATTATTCAGGATTGTGCGGTTAAATCTCTCCACCATGCCATCCGATTGTGGGTGTAGTGGTGTTGTCCTAGTTTTCTCAATTCCAAGAATTTGACATAGACCCTTTAACACAGCAGAGATGAAATTCCTCCCTTGATCGGAATGAATCTGCAAAGGTGTTCCATATCTCGAGATCCAATGCTGGACTAGAGTCTCTGCTACGGTGGTAGCTTCTTGATCTGGAATGGGATATGCTTCGGGCCATTTGGAGAAACAGTCGATGGAAACAAGGATGTATTTGTTCCCATCAGCAGTTCTTGGTAGAGGACCCTGGATATCGATCCCGATTCGTTCGAAAGGAGCTCCAACGTTGTACAGATGTAGCTTCCCTCTGCTTCTTTTCTTCGGTCCTTTACGAGCAGCACAGGCGTCACAAGAATGGCACCACTTCTCCACGTCATCCTTCGCCTTGCTCCAGAAGAAGCGCTCTCGAACTTTATTGAGGGTTTTCAAGACACCAAAATGTCCTCCAGTCGCACTGCTATGTATTTCTTTCAAAACATCTGAAATCCTTGATCGAGGAAGTAGTAACTGCCACCTAGATGTTTTGCCGTCATCAGATTCCCATTTTCGGTGTAGCACGCCGTTCCGTAAATGGAGTGAGTTCCATAAAGCACAGTATCTTTTTGTTGCAGGACTGAAGATGGAAACGTCCTGCCAGCTAAAACGCCGATTGTCACTTTCCATGAACTCCCAAATTGGTTTTATTTCTGGGTCTTCAAGTTGATCTTCTCGAACTTGATCATCACTCCATGGATCAGTTTCCGATGATGTTGAAGTCGCTGTCACCTGATAGGCAGTAAGGCTAGTCGTTCTATACTGTTTCTTGATTCGGGAACAATAGTGGAAATTCTCAGGACAGGGTCTCCTCAATAAAGCGTCAGCATTACCGTGAGATAACCTTTTTCGATGCTTGATCTCTTGATAATTGTTCCGCAGCAGTTCTTTGATCTTTTGATAATGGCGCACTCCCAATTAACTTCAATGTCAAGGACTCAGAAGACACAGTCTCGGGAAAATTGATTCTTCTAATGATGCAGTTTACTGGAGTACAAGTTGCCAACACTCCACCTTTCCGGATATTCCTTGGCCTTTCACTCACGTTGGCGACTCTCACAGGAATTACATCCTTAGAAAGGTTCACAAGCGTAGATGCTACCAGCACTCCTTTTGGGTTATTGCTTAAGTTGGGGTATTCAATGAGTCCAAATCGAAAACTATTGCTTTCTTCGATGAAGCCAGGTGTTAATGATTATGACCTTGAGGGAATCGATAAATCTGCTTGGGCTATTATGTGATGAGCGGATTTTACATCATTTTCTGCGTTGAAGATGGCTATGTCTTCTCTCATCGAGTGCAGTTCATTAGTGGTTGAAGTCCAGGGTGAAGTCATATTTCTTTAAAAAGTCCAATCCGTGAATGAAGGGATCCGTGATATCAGCGACGAATGCCGTATGATGGTAGGTGGCATTCCCAAACACTATTTCCAAGTCCACTTTACCTTCAATCTCGATTTTGTCACCTGTCACAGTCTGGAGACTTACGCGCGGCGATGTCCACAACAATTTCAATCCAAGTCGACTGGAGTCGACTGAAATCTTTCTGGCACTTCTCACCGAAGCGAAGCTCCAACGCAGATGTGAGGGCGACGAAATCCAGGCGCTCGCTGGCTGTCCGGAAGGGTCTGAAGAATGTCCGCTGCGTCACCTCTGAGGGATGCTGTAAGATGACAGGCCTTGGTAACCGAGTCCATCCATTTGCTTCGGAAACTATTAGGAACTGGGTCTTGTACACTTGCCACGAGGATTTGCTGTCAAATGTGACGAGCTTAATTGACGGTCGTGTAACTGAATGCACAACGTCAGCAGCACCGCTTCCAAGCGTCACCAATTTTCCTTTCCAGGTCTCTAACGATGTCTTCTTTAAGTTGATGAAATTTTCTATTTTCTTCGTTCAATTTATTTTCTAAAGCATTGCATCGGCCTTCAACGGTACTCAATTTTTCTTCAAATTTCTCTTCGATTTTGTTTTCCACTGCGATGAATCGGGCTTCAACTGCCTCAAACTTTTCTTCAATAGCATCAACTCGATGCTCTATCTCATTAAATTTATTTTACATCACACTCTTTACCGGAGTAAGATCGTTTTTAATTTCTTCTTGGTTAGGAGCTAAGTCATTTTTCAGCACCGTTAAATCACTTTTCAATTGTTCTTGATTAGCCGCCAATTCATTTTTCAATTGTACTTTGTTCGAAGTCAATTCATTTTTTAATTGGTCTTGATTTGCCGTAAAACTTGCAGTCAAATCACTTTTTAATTGGTCTTGATTAGCCGCCATATCTTTTTTTAATTGTTCTTGATTAGCCGCCATATCACTCTTCACTGAGTTGATTGCGTCAAGAAGTTGTTTTAATTGATCATCCATTGCGCGAGTAATCACCATAAAAATAAAGTCCAAATTCAAACAGTCTTTATTAAAAAAAAGTCCAAGGTCACACTTACTCCAAGAAAGTCCTGAGAAGCCCCACGTTGGGCGCCAAAATTGTTACGGATCCGGTGCGACTTCCAACTTTCTTGAAATGACGACACAGTTCTTGAGAAAACACAGGAAATTTATTTACACTATGTACAGGAAAGATCGTTAACAACTGCTAAATTAATCATCAGCAATTAAGCAAATATCAATCAACACCGTAAACTCAACGGTTCCACACGTATTTCCATCCAAATAAGCAAAAATACAGCTCAAAAGGCTTCACAAAACAGAGCAATACATGCTCTCCAGCACACCGCTGCAACGATTCACCAGCAAAAACTAACTCGAGACTTGACTTTTTATCATGCGGCACGGCTATTTATAGACATCGAAAAGAGCTCTCAAATATTCCAGAAAATCGTAGACTGTTCTACCTCTACCTTATTTCTTTCCATTCACAAATTTTATCATTCAGAAATGAGGGGCCCGTATACTTCAGCCGGATGTACGGGAGCTGTAAATTCATTACAAGAAACTATTTACAGGTTACGTTACTACATTAATTTTAGATGAAAGATTATTTAATAAACGCCAAATTTAGCTAGATTACGACAAATTAATCACAAAAATAATTACTATTTACAGAATTTGCAACAATACATTTCAACACTCCATCTCCAGAAGGAAGCACCGATCAAAAAGATAATTATTTACTAATAGTTCTACTAACCAAATTTCTCACGAAAAAACAGAAAATACGTAAAAGAAAGCTACCCTAGTAGCACCCGATATCGTGGCATCATCTATACGTCATTGCCGTATATTGTTTCATCTACCCGATATCGTATATCGCTTCTACTGTACAGCTTGTCATTGTCACGATATCACGAGAAACGACATTTTACAAAATTGCTTATAATAGTCGTATTTCAAAATTGTTCCGTTATTTGATGAATAAAATGGAATAAATAAAAAATAATCCAGTTTCAATAAAAAAAATTCAAATTTTTGAAATTTTACGCACTTCTCTTATCGCGACGCGATGACGCTTACGTTATCGCTACAATGACGCGTTAAAGCCCTGGCTTCCTAGAAGCGGAATCACTGAGCTTTAATGTCGCTACTCGGCGTGATGCTGAAATCAAAGTCAAGTGATTCCGGCGCGCCGCTTACAACGTCGATTTTGCTCGGGCGCGCATGCGCAGAGGAATCAAGTTTTCCTCTCGGCGAGAAGCGACGCCGAAGGTCGGCGATTCCCTCCTAGGAAACCAAAGAACGATGACGGTTGCGTTATCGTTACAATGACGCGTAACGATATTGTCACTATGGCGCACGCTCTGTCGGATTAGACATCGTTTTATATCGTGACCCGATGACGCAGCGATATAGGATTGGTTATTTTCACGATATCGTCGTGCTTCATTGTAATGTCTTTTTTTTTTACTTGTAACTTTTATATTGGATAGTCACTTATCTCTAAACAAAAAATTTCAAAATAACTTATTCTACGTTCGAAAACAGGTTATTTCTTCATTTTTTTAAAAGAATGACAACGGTATTTTTTGCTTCATCCAGAAGCCAGAGGGCGTTCGCGCTGTTTTCAAATTCAAATTTCAAGTGTAAACAAACACTTACTAGCGAGCGAGCGTGGAAGATTTCATAATTAATTTTCGGGATCTACATTCCGACACTTGACTGTTTTGTGTCATGAAGCCCTAAAATTCAAAGTCAAACTCTAAAATTATGGATTTGTGACTAAAATTTAAACATTGGTTTAGGGATAGTGAGCTTGAATGCAAGGTAATAGAACGTTGTTATGACTGAAACATGATTTTTTTGTTGCTATTTGAAACTAAATCACAAATTTAATTCCTTATGCAAAGCTGCTTCAGTAAATTTATTTGGGATGAAATTCCATTAAAATAAACACTTGCATTGTATGTAACTAGATTTTAGTATTTTTTTAAACGATATAATAAAAATGGCAGTTACGTTTCCCTGCTCCTGGTTTATCTATCTCATTACTAGAAATGCTGCAATTTTGAATATTCTACAGCAAGATGAGGTATAGTTTGACATTTTTTCCCCAATAAATTTTGAGTTTCTAATTATGTCCACCCCCCCCCCACCCCAGCATTTTAAGAAGACCCTGTGCCCTCTTTTTAGTATTTCTCAGTACACTGTCATTGCGGGAAAGAAACACAGATCTAGTTTTAAATATAGGCAAAAAAGCATCGGCAGGACGATTTAATTGATGGAAAAAACTGCTTTTCTTTTCTGCTAATTTAGCAATTTATAATTTAACACTGTTTAGTTGAAAGATGGTTTCTATAATTGCGCAATTGGGATTTCTCCTTTTGCATAAACTGATCTGATGAATTTATCGGGGGGAAGAAAAAAAAAAAAATGCTTGCATCATCGACTTTGACTTTCACTTGCTTCTTGTGAAAACTACAGAAACATGGACCTCCTTGAATTACAAGCTTCAGAAAAAGAACAATGCTTACTTGCCTTGCCACCTGGGATTGCAATCTGCACAACGGGGTGTTTTGCTGCATAGTTAGATAAGGGGTTTACCACCTTTCCACTCTGTTCTTTTTAGGGGTTTAAGGTAATCGTAAAGCCCATTCTAAATGTATACATGGTCTCTGAGCTCTTATCAGGGGAAAAACATCATGTGTCGGATTAAGGGCATAACAACTCCGCCTCCTCGGAGTGATTGACTGCAATCGCTACTACTTCGGGCTATCTCCGTTTTAACGACAACAACAAAAAAAAAAAAAAAAAAAAAAAAAAAAAAAAAAAAAAAAAAAAAAAAAAAAAAAAAAAAAAAGGGCTATCTCCGTTTTAACGACAAAAAAAAAAAAAAAAGAGCCGTTTCTATAAACAATAACTCCAATGAGTAGGATCCTGTCTCAGTTCGTGATTGCGAAAAACATAATTTGAATTCAAAATTTCAGAATTCAAATTGTTTTTTTTTCTTTATTATTTTGTTTTAATGTATTTTTTGCAGATGAGGAAAGATTACAAGAGTCACAAAATATAGATAAAACAAACAGCTTTATATTGAGCATATGTTATGGTTAACTGCATCCCTCCCCCTATCCCTTCTCCAGAATAGAGAAAATTTCTTAGGGTCTACAAAGTTTATTTTAGCCTAAAATATACGCATATAATCATGAAAATTTTCATTTTTAGCTCGAATTTTATTTTTCTGCTTAAGTAGGGAATAAATAATCAAAATTTTAGGAATTGTAAGACAAAACTCGAAATTTTAGGACAAAATTTCTTATTGAATCAGCACCTGTACCCTTTAGGTCAACACAAGGACTAAATTTTGTTTGATTTCAGTACTTCCTGCGAAATAGCAGGTATGCTGAACGGAGAAAATGTTCGATTGCTTCACCCTCCTAGGAGGAATTGGCACCAAAAACTAATTCGCAACAATTCACACCGGGAACGTGTAAGTACCAATTTTGGTTCGATATCATGCAGCCGCTCTAGAACGGTCACACACATACAGACAGACATTTTCCAAAAATGGTCGAAATGAACTCATTCAGTAAACCTCAATAGATGCAAATCCATCAAAATTCGAAAAGTGTCGTGAATCTAATAGTTTTTTCTATACATTATATGTAGGAGAAAATAAAAATAGTAAAGATATAACATAAAATATGCATGCATACACACCTGCTTCTAATGAGGCATCATTAAAAAAAGACAAAAACTAATTGCAATAATGGCACATTGTCTATCTCCAAATATTCCGAATCCTCAGTCAAAATTTTCCAAATAATTCATTTTTTTTAGGAGGTGAAAGTGACCTGCCGTCCAGAGGCCCCTGGAAGCATTCCTCAACGAGCAAGTATTAAGCGCACTGAAAAGCTACAACAGAGGAATTGATGGAATACAACACACCAAATCTCTCTGTCATGTAACCATTCAGTATTAATACTTCTATTCTCTTTTTTGAAAAACTGCTTCAAAACATGGATAGCAATGGCTTGTTGAGGCAAGATTCTAAAAAATAAGGAAAAGATTAATGCAATTACTGGTTACATAAAAAAATGTACATTTGCATTAAAAAGCACATATACATTTCATTAGTAAACAAGCAAAGATGTGCTAACACAGAGAGACTGTGTAATAAAAACCATTGAACGTTTAATATACATATTTCTTAGGGCGTTCCCAATGTTTCAACAACACGAAATTTCCTCCTCCCCTGTTTTTCAGTTTTAATTTTAACTATCATCAATTCAATAATAATAAAAAAATGCTCTTGAGTTTAGAATTATCAAGACTTTGGTGGTAAAGGTAAATATAGACCCCTAAGCCCCGCACTAAGCAGCAAATCATTTGGGGATGTGTGCAAAAGATATATAATACACCACATTTCTCTGTCCCCTCCCTTGGAGCGATTAGCGCAAAATTGAATCAGCGCCTGCCAGGGGCAGACTGTGTCCCGCAAGAGAGCACCAATCTTGGCCTCTAAAAGCCCCCCCCCCCCAAAAAAAAAGTGCCAAAAATAAAATAAATAGAATAAAAACGCGGGGAAAAAAAAGACTGCACACACGTTTACGAGTTTAAAGGAAAGAAAAAAAAAGCGAAGTGAAGTCACACAAGTTTGTGAGTAAAAAAAAAAAAGGAAAAGTCCGCCCCTGGCGTCCGCTTCCGTATCGGTTCTCATTTATTCTAAATTTCATCTAAATCGTAGCATTACTTCTTGAGATACAACACTTGCAATAAACTAGAAAGAACATTCAATTGCATCACCCCCCTTTAAGCTATGAGCGCCATCTCTCTCAAGATACAGCAGTCAAAATTTTCGAGAAAAAACTTCCAATTGCTCAAGACTTTTGAGCTATTGACACCATAATTGAATCAGCACAGGTACTCTTTAGGGTCAAGAACCAAATTTTGTTTCAGACCACTCGGAACTTCCTGCGAAATAGCTGGCATGCTTAACGGAGAAAATGTTCGATTGCTCCACCCTCCTAGGAGGAATTGGCACCAAAAACTAATGGGGACAGTGGCGGATCCAGAGGCCTGTTTTGGGGGTGGGGGCGATTTTATCCATGGGCGATTGGTCCACAAAAAATTTGGGTGTGGGGGGGGGGGTCAGAGAAGTCACGGGAGGGGGGGGGGCAGCGCCCTTATTTATTTATTTTTTTATTTTAAATTTTATAAAATTGGGCTATGGTATTTTTGTTGTTGGTTAAATGATAGTCTCAAAAAAAAAAAAAAAAAAAAAAAAAAAAAAAAAAAAAAAAAAAAAAAAAAAAAAAAAAAAACCTAGGGACACGACCTGAAATCTCGAGACAAATATCAACAGTAGACTTCCTTCTTTCGATTCAAAGCTCCAATTTAATCTTCATCAAAAAACGTGACAAACATTTAAAGTACCCTTATTAAGTCAATTCTTCTTTCTTTAAACACGTGAATCGATCAGCACCAGCATTTTCCAGTCGATCTATAACTTTGAAGTTAGAAAAACGGAGGGGCAGTGCCCCTTTGTTTTTGAAAAGGAGGGGCAGTTGCCCCCACGAGCCGCCTATGATTCCATCCCATCCGTTCTCACATGCGCTCAAAAGTATCGGACGCACAAAAGCTATTTCGTTGCGAAGATCATTCATGAGCTTTTAAATTGAGTCTTACAAATAAAGGAAATACATTCCCTTATATCGCCATTTTTTATATATTTTCTCTCATCCTATTATGGAATGAAAAAAAATACCATTCTAATGTAACGTGGGATTTTCAAAGATCGATATGACATGGATTTATGAGGCATTTCTATGAATCTCCTCGGTAATACATTTTTGAATAAAAATAATGTCTAATGATTGCAGAAAAAATGAAAACAAGCAACTACCAAAGTTCACTATAACTACAAATAGCGGCAGTAAAAAACGCGAAACAAAAGTTTAAATAAAGATATATCGAAATAAATCTTGTAACAAAAATTGCTTTTATGATAGAACCAGAAGCAAATAAAGCGGTTAATTTTCGTTATACAAAACATAATTTTCCACTATTTAACCAGTATTAAAATAAATTTAGGATCAAAATAAAACGTTTTAAGTGTAGTTTACTTTTGTTTGAATAAGATTTTACTAGGAAATGCGAAATACAAGAGACAGAAAAGATCTTTTAACAATTAAAAAAAAAATTGATCTGTTAAAAAAACCATATTCTGTTACAGCATTGTTAAATTACACTTAATCAGTGGCGTAGCAAACTTGGATGTCAACCGGGGTGATAATCTGGGCTATCACCCCTCACCCCTCCCCATCAACCGAAGGCGAAAAAAAACCTTATTCAATGTTCGATGAAAGAAACGAAGTTCATATAATATTCATAAACAAAACGAAATTGTGTCCCCCCCCCCTCCGAGAGGGATATCATCCGAAATAAACGTTTCCCTCGTATTGATACCAATGCATTTGGGAGATTATAAAACACTAGCAAAAATACCCGGCGTTGCCTGGGTCAGTAATAATTATGAGGAAAAATCGTTACTTGCTTTTGTTTTCTGTTTTAAGTGAAAGAATTTAAAACACATCTTTTTGACGTGATTAAAAATCGAGTTTCTTCTTTACCCTTAAAACTAAAATAGCAATAAGTATAAAAAACAAAGTAGTATTGATTTAGAAACGAAAGCACTATATTTAAGCATATACAAATTTCCAAAACATGAAATTAATCTTCTCGTGTTTAAAAGGATTAATCTCTTGATACTTTTTTTTAACATGGAGTCTAAAACCTTCTCTGTATGGCTATTGAAGTACGAAGTTTTAAAAAAAATATAGCCGCGCTCGTAACTCCCTTATATTTGCTTTAGTTGTTTTGGGAAATTTCAATCATTGTGGGCTCTTGGTGCGATTTTACCGAATTTGCTTGAATCGTTTTGGGATACCTTCGATGACGCTCCCCCCTTCTTTCCTTACTTTGTAAAACGGTTTGATATTAATTTTCGTCGAGATATTATCGCCAGGTGCTGAGATACTTTTGGTCGCCATAAAATGGCGCTAAAGAGTTTCATCCGAAATGTTTCCAAAATAAGTAGTAAAATTTGGCGATTGTTTGACATTGTGCAAAAAGGAAAACTAATATAAGTTTTTGTGCTGTTTATGAATTTGCCTAATTTAGTTGCTGGATTATTTAACACAGTAAAAAAAGTTTTTTAAAGATTCTTTGATTGGCGATATTTTGTTTACATGGTGAAAGCTGAGAAACATTATGACGTAGTCTTTGGCTTCAAAAACAGCGACGTTGAAAAAAACTGCCAAATGCATCAGCTACGGAAATCTTTCTGCAAATTTTGGCGATCTGCTGATTGATTAGATAATGAGTAAGTGTTCAATCAGCATAAATAATATTAAAAACCATTAATTACATTAAAGTTCCGTTTAAATGGAAAATGATCAGCCACACACAAATTATGTATTATTTGCCAATCTTGTGCAAAAATCTTACTTCAAGATTTGACTTGAGAAAAGCCTTGAACAGTCACGAAAAGCAAAGATAGCCAACAATACAACAATTGTCGTTATCGACAGGGAGTTGAGATGATACACTAAATACTGTATTGAGTTGAGGAAAGCCTTCGAACATGGAACTAAAAAGCTCATAACTCGTTTTTTATTACACTTAGAAATTGCGAATAGGTGTCATCTTCAGCAGAAAAATCAGAGCTTTCGATGGACATATAATGTAAATATGTGCAAGTATTTTTTCATCCCTATATTAGAGAATTTATACGAAAATTGTATTTTATTGCCCCCCTTAAGGGGGTTTTGCCCCCCATAACGGGACGAAAACTATCCTATGTGTTATTCTGATGCATAAGCTATATTATTGTAAAGTTTCATAAAAATCCGTTCTGTAGTTTTTGCGTGAAAGAGTAACAAACATCCATACATCCATCCATACATCCATACAGACAAACTTTCGCATATATAATAGTAGTAAGATATGCGAATTTCTGTTGGTATTTACATTTTTCCGGAACTCTTACATGCGTTTTGGGTATCTCCGCCCCCTCCCCCCCGCCCCACTCCATATGAGTACCAGCCGCCTCAAATGCCCTTCTAGTGAGACCAATACGTTTGATAGAAAAAAAAATTTTTTTTTTCATGTTGGAAATAAAATTCAGAATTGAAACATCGAAATTTCTCACATTCATTTTAGTGTCACACTCTAGGGGGTGTCACCCGGCTTAGCCCCGCCCTGCAAAATAATTTTTAATATAAATTGAAATGTTGGGGAATTTTTTTTAGAATTGAAGCATTTAAATTTTTCAAAAAAAGTTGAAGATCAATTTCGGGTGCCACCTGGGGCAAACCCATCCGCGCCACCGTAGCAATGCTACTGACTTCATCAACTCACATTTATATATAAAATAATTAAATTTATCAAATAGATAAAGGAGAAAAAAAACCCGTATTTTCATATCAATCAACTAAAAAACCGCAAATTAAGGGAATATGTAATACCCCCCCCCCTGGAGCAAAAATAAAACGTATGTATGGCACCAGTTATAAATATGCAGGAATGATTACACCTTCGAACGATATAAAACAAACGCTGGGAAGGAAATACGCTTTCAATTTTTAACATTTATCATTTAAATTTTGAGCATAAATGAAAAAAATTTAATGTATAAATTTTGAATTTGAAAAAAAATTAGAATATTCTTCAGAAAGTGTTCAAACAAAACCGATTTATTTTGGTATGCAACCTAATAGTAAAAAAAAAAAAAACCACGAAGTCTGTTGGGGGGGGGGGGGCGATCGCCCCCCCCCCCCCCTGTGGATCCGCCACTGAATGGGGAACGTATGAGTACTAATTTTCGTTCGATATCATGTAGCAGTTTTTGCTCTAGAACGGCCAAAAAAAAAACGGTCACACACATATAGACAGAAGTTTTCCAAAAATGGTCGAAATGGACTCAGTACACCTCAATACATGTAAATGTGTCAAAATTCGAAAATTTTCATGAATCCAATAATTTCTTCTATATATTAGATATAGGAGAAAGTAAAAATGGTAGAAATAAAAATGAGATATGCACACACCTGCATCTAATTAGGAACTCTTTAAAAATGATAAAAATAATTACAATTTTGCCACATTGTCCATCTACAAACATTCCGAATTCTTACTCAAAATTTGCAGAATACGACCTTTTTTTAGGATGTGACAGTGACCTCCCGTCCGGACGCCTCTGGAAGCAATCCCCAACAACCAAGTATTAAGTACACTGAAAAGCTACAACAGAGGAATTGATGGAATATAAATACAGTGAAACCTGTATAAGTTGACCACTTGCGGTGCACTACTTTAGTGGTCAACTTAAACAGGTTGTCAACTTATAAAGGTTGAATTATATGATATAGATCTGATTCTGTGCTTGAAAATAGCGGTCGACTTAGACTGGTGGTCAACTTAACAGCTTTTACCGTATTCGAAAACTTCAAAATTAGTTTTAAACGATTGTTTTGGTGCAAATGAATCCATGAAAGGCTAGAGCATAGTGGTCAAAATTCTTACAAACAATAAATAAATAACAGGGAGGAAAACAATTTAAAAACTTGATTTTAGCCATTTTTGACCTCTTTCTCATCATTGTTACACGTATTTCTCATACAAATCTGTATTACTTCCGGAAAATCTATATAAATAAAACAAAGAATATATGTGCATACATCTATGCATGTTCCCCATACAAATCGAGTTTATGTCGGATCTCGACCAAATTTGACTGGGACATACTTGGGCACCCGAGAAGAAACGTAGAGGGATTTTCAAGCGGCAAAGAAGCATGGATGTAAAGAAGTACCGAACAGTTCCAATTTTAGTTTTAGGACCTTAAATGGCATTAAAAGACTCTTTCTATCCGAAATAAATATCCGATCGGTTCAATTTTAGTCTCATTTGAAAGCCCGCAAAAATACCTCTTAAGTAGATCTACTTCTCTTGGATTTCAAAACCATCAATAAGGCTGTAAAGTCAACAGGAGAAAAGTTGAACGCATTTTTAGGTAAAGGAACACCAAAATAGAATCGGAAACTTATTGTCTACTGCGAGCTCAGTTTTAATTATCGTCAATACAATCACTGAAAAGAAAGATCTATTGTCATTTTTTTTTCTCGACTGTGAACAAATAAAATTCTTGCTTTTGTTTTGAGGCTTTTCCTGTAATCGGGGGATTTAAAATTTTTCCTTTTTGGTTATTTTTCTGCGATCTGTCGGGAAATTTTTCAGATATATATATATATATATATATATATATATTTTCAAGCCTGATTATTAAACACACATCACTTGACTTCCTTTTTATTTTCTAGGTAAATCTTGCAAAGCCGAATGACGCAGCTAGTTTATAATATATTAAAAAGAAATCAAATCGTCTGGTCCTGATTTCAAACGGACACTCCATCCCGTCTTTGATGATCCCTTTATTGAAAAAGAGACACGGCTAATAAATTTTGCAATGAGTACGTCACAAATGTAATATTTATGCATGTAGGGGAGGGTGGCCCAAAGCGGGCAGATTTTCGAATAACGCTCAAAAATTGCAGATTTTGAATTTTAATTGCAACAATTTCGGTTTTATTTCCTAGCAGGGTTCTCTTGAACTTAAAAAAAAAGTAACTTTTGTATTATTTAAAACCCAATATTTATTTATTATCAAACTTAACAAATATGTGAAAAACCCGCTTTGAACCTAACGTTGAGCCCAAAGTGGGTAAGCTTAACTAATTGTGGTTTGGTACATTTTCCAATCAAATAAAAGTTATAAATGATTAAAATAGTTGACTAACTACCTGCCATTATATAAAAAAAAATATAAAACAGTTGTACTTATCCAATTTAAAGTCAGTACATTTGTTTATAAAACATAAAGAAATAACTGAGTTAATTAATAGACTAATTAATTGCTAATCTAAAGAATAACTTTTTAAAGTTATACAGGGTGGCGACAGGAACTGTGAAAAACAGTTCCCGAGTTTTCCGTGATTAGGTTCATCAAATTTCCCTGATTTACGTTACCAATGATAATGGTTTCCTTTCTTTGCTCTACTTGAAATCCATTGTATGTTTGTAAAAAATGCAGTATTTTAAACGTTTTAAGTTGTGTAAAGCTGTTGAACTAAAGATATAATTTTAAAAAGATGCTGTTTTTTTAATAAAATGTTTAAAAAAAAAACATATCAAGTCAATTTTTTTAGGAAAAAACCCTACAAAACAGTATATTAAATTTTTCTATATGGAAAGTTATATAAAATAAAAAAAAAATACTTTACTCCAGTAACTACTTAGCATAAGAATTTTAAGAAACTATTAAAATCACTCTTAAAAACATATGTGTATTTATGATAGAACTAAAAAATAATTGAAATTATTTCGAACTAAATTTTTAATCAGTATAATAATTGTTGCAAGAAAAACAAGTAATAGTGAAAGAATAGAAGTAATGTGGTTATTCTTATACAGTGAAACCTGTGTAAGTTGACCACTTGCGGTGCGGTACTTTGGTGGTCAACTTCGACAGGTGGTCAACTTATAGAGGGTAGTAACGAAAATTTTTTTTTTTTTGTCATTTTTGCCCCATGCATTCATTTTTTAACTAATTGGAATACTTTAAACTCACTTTCATTGTTTAACATTACTTTAAAACAATAAGTAAAAATGTTTTAAAATATTTTTAGAGATTATTTACCAGATTGATGCGTAAATTATCATACAAATTTAAAAAGTCTAAATCGATCGAAGAAAAAAATATGTCTCATTGCTTATGAAATACTACTAACTTGACATTAACAATTCCTGAAAATTCATAATAAGTCAAAAGTGACTTAAATTCTTCATTTGATTTTTTGTTGTACATTCGTAACAATGGTAATCTACTTTTCAACAAAATAACTACTTAATGAAGTTTGGCGCATTTTCTTAGGACTTAACATAAGTCCAATGTTTTTCTAGTCTGGGCGCCAAATGCCCAAAAATAGGATAACCTTGTTTTGAGGTATGAATAAAAATTTTTCACTGTTTTTGAATACTTATTGTGTGTGGATACTATATCCGGTTGATGCCACTCTGCCAGATTTGAGCAATTTGAGTAATTCAAGATGGCGTCCAAGATGGCGCTCAAAAAGGTGAAAATTTAGTTTTGGAGCGATTTTATCATATGATACATCTTTTTATATGTTTTTTAGGTCGAGGAATCAGAATACAACGTCATTTTTGGTGAAAAATGTATGTAAGCGTGTTTACTTAAAGCTTTATTGAATCAAGTTGACAAAAATATATTGTAATGCTTTGAATAAGAAATCAAGAAACTATGTTTCAAATGTTAACATTAAGGATTAGTTTCTAAAGTTGCAGTTTAAAAGATAGTACTGAAGTTGATGTGAAAAAGATATATATGATATTGTTACCTAAGCTCAAGGTTACATAGTTGTAAAGTACAAATCAAACTAAAATTCTTCTTCAGAGTCACTTTCATTCACAATGCGAGCTATATTGGTATTTGGATTGCAGCACCTTTCCCCTTCATGTAAGCATTGACACATTATACTACAGGAAATATTATTTGCCCTACAGCTACATCTCATAGTTATGCAGGATTGTTCAGATCGGCATACTATAATGTAGTCTGAAGCAATTGAAGTATTTTGCGGAATGGTAGTGGGAAAAAACTCTTTGCTGATTTCATCTTTTTGCTAACCAAATGATGTTGGATCTGGGTGAAGAAATAATGGACTGTTTGCAGATAGCCACAAAATAGTTTGAAAGTGAGCCCGTTTTACATTTTCGGCAAAGCAGTCCCTAGTGGGTGGTAATGAAGCAAATGAAGGAGCTCGTAGCTGTGCTTGACCATTTTTTTTTTTTTGGCCCAAAGAGAAATTCTTACTTCTGTCATATCAGTAGCACCTTCAACACCATAACAAGAAGCAATAAATTCTGTGCATTCTTTCATTACCTCTGTCATACAACTCTCTTTATGGCCCAATTTTCATAACTGTTTACCAGCCTGAAGACACTTCAGAACTATTTTCTCTCCCATCCCATAGAATGGAGCAACAGAATCACAGTCAGGCAGGGCATGAGTAGCCGGCAAACTTGAAATTATATCCTTGTATTTTGAA
Source organism: Uloborus diversus (assembly GCF_026930045.1). Classification (NCBI taxonomy): domain Eukaryota; kingdom Metazoa; phylum Arthropoda; class Arachnida; order Araneae; family Uloboridae; genus Uloborus; species Uloborus diversus. The sequence goes on from NC_072734.1 coordinate 89,747,336, forward strand.
ACTGTTTCTTTGATGTCTACTAATGCCCTTCCTGGTTTTAACGATGCCATACAGACTTCATTTTTCATACCTAGTCGGTGATAGAAGTATAACAGTAACACGAATACATCAGTGTCGTCACATATAAGATGAACAGTTTAATTTTCTTTCATTTTAGTTTCGGATGCTAGCTGCTGGATCATTATAGCAGTCTGCTTCTTTGTGTTTTGTTTTAAAATCGGTTCTCTGACTGAGGTTGCCCCTATGTACCTGAAATGGCGTAGTATTTCGTCAAGTAACAACCAAACGGTTCTCAAATGGGAAATTACAAACATTTGTAGAAATGAAGTTACATAAAATATCAATTGGCGCGTGTTGTCTTAATTGGACAGCGTTATATTTTGTGGGGGAAAAATGAAATTAACACAAGATATGATAAATATTTTCCTGTATAACTGGCCTTATATTATCTGGATTGGGTATTGAAAATAAAAAATAAAATGTTTCAATTATGAGTAAAATTCATAGCATGAAGCAAGAAGAATTGTTTAGAGGACTAGACTATTCAATGATGAAAAATGAAGATCATAACAATTTTTACTTTGTAACTTCAATTATTTTTTAACAATTCCAATCAGTTCAGCTAGTAGAGAAAAATCATTTTCCTGTCTCAGGAAGTTATAGAATTGTTTTTGAAGTACAATGGAGACAAAAAAAAAAAAAAAAAAAAAAAAAAAAAAAAAAAAAAAAACTTACTGAAGAGCATGACACTGGGCATTACTAGATTAGTAACAAGATTTCCTGTTCTTCCGTTTTTTTAAAGATCAAGTAACAAAACTTTATTAAAAGATGCTGTATCAAGATACTTTGTATAATAACATATTACAAAATAAATTACAGATTTTGTCATAAAAATTTAAATTGTGTTTCAGCACTAATTTTTATTAATTCCAAACCTATAATCATGATTACTTGCTGCTAGCCATTATGCGTTTTGTTCCATACTGAGGTAATTCATATTTAAGAAACTCAACCCCCAAATGAAATGCTACCCCTAGTGTTTACCCCCCAAGAGATATGACACAACTCACCAATGCTACAGAGTCCCCTCTCCCCGAAAAACGTAGCAGTACCCCTGAACACACCTCCATACATTTCAAGTGGAAATATTATTTTATGCGAAGTTCAAGTTAAAAATCAAGTGTGTCCATCCTCCAAGAGCGATGGCGCACCCCTCCTCCCCCCCATCTCTCCTTTCCATTTCAAGTAGAAGTATTATTTCATGCAAATTTAACATGCATTAAATCAGGACTGTCCAAAGCACAAGAGCAGTGGCTTACTCACAAAACGAAATAATATACTTTAAGATTGTTAAATTACTCAGAAGAGTTCAGCAATATTTTCATATCAAAGAATTTTATTTTGACTAAAATTAAATAATGGCAAACAAACATATCAAACATATAACGTAACTATGAAACACGACACATCAAAAACATGGAATAAACTGTTAAACTGAATGTAGAAGAATGCAGCACATATAAAACCTAAAGAGTGTTGCCAAACTGAAATTCCGATAAAAACATCGTTAAGTAAAATTATGTAAACGAAGCTGATCGGTGGCGTACCGAGACATATGGGGGCCCGGAGCGCTACTCGAAATGGGGGCCTACCTGGTATTAAAACTGAAGTTTCTCAAACTATGTGTACCATATATTACAGTAATTACTTTAAGTGGTACATTTTTACATATTTCAGGTAGTGTTGGTTTGATTTCGGACACTATTGTAAATACCACAGTAAAACACATGGTTTTAAGTAAAATTAAGTAAATACTATATTTTTAATAAAATTGTGCTTTGTCAGAAAATATTAAAAACAGAAAAAAAGTCTTAAAATTATATAGTATCTTAAAAATTTATTGCATCTGAACATCCAAGTACAGTGAACAGAAACGTTTAGGCATTCCAGATTTAATTAATTTTAGGATAAAAATTGGCTTTTACAGAAAAAAAACCCTTTACTATTCCTTTGAGTAAGACACACCAGGGAACTTTTTACCTGATAACATCACCTAATCTCGGAGAAAAATATTTTTAAAACATGCTTACCTAAATAAGGATAAAATTCACACGTTCACAGTCTAAATAAAACTATTGTGCTAGGTCTCACTCACGAAAAAAAAAAAAAAAAAAACGCTCTTTATGTTCTTCAGACAAAAAAACTCTGGTATGACCCTATACTTGCCTGGCGCATTTGATTGAAGTGGAGTTGCGTGGGTTTAACTAACTAATCCGATTTCTAAAGCGAAGAGCGTAATTTACCCCCGATTATCGGACAAAGGGCTAGGCTAGGCGGATTTAAGACTAAGTTCCGGGGGGGGGGGGGCAGGATCTTTTTTGAGCAACATTTTTAATTGCCCCCCCCCCATGTTTTGTTTTCCTGTGATGAATAAGGCCATGCTTTACCTTTTTTTTTTGTGTGTGTCGTTTTCATTAATGTGTGTTTTCATGCTGTCCTTCTTGAATTGACCTTAAGAGGGGTGACTGGTATTAAGAGTGACGCAGGACTCTCTTTTAAGTTGGATATAGAATATCTCCAATTTTAGAGGGTCCTGGGGTTTCTCCTCCGTAGGATATTTTGTAAAATAGATATAAATTCTGTATTTTGAAGCCTTATAAGAGTTAATTGGATAGACGAAAATCTCAGGAAAATATAGACAATTTTTTTAAAAAAAAGTTTTATGATTTAAATGTGCTTTGTGATGTAAGTTAATACTTTAAAAGAAATGGTGTACAGATTTAGAAAATAAGTAACATGAGACTAACATACTACTTATTTGAACAATTCATAATTTATGCACTTGATAAGAAATAAAATTGAAGCACACTTTGCTTAGGAGTTTCAAAGACTTGTCTAACTATTTTCAAGGTTTGGTTGGTTAGAGTGGGTGTTTTGGCACAAGAGCCCTAGTAGGTTATACTGCGCCAATTTTTTTCAAGGATTTTAGAACATTTAATAATTAAAGGCAATTCATTTGCACTTCCCAGTCTCTGAAATTGAGTACTAGGTTATACAGTTGTACGGTCTTGTTCAAACTTCGTAAAAAAAACAGCTATTTTAAGTCTAAAAGAAAAAATAAACTATAGAATTCTCATTACAATAAGCTTTTTTTAAATTATAAGCAGTGCAGAAAACGAAAAGGAATGGAGGTAGTGTATCATTTTTTTTTCTGGGCTAAACAGATTAACAATATGCAGTAGAAGCAAGATAAAAGCAATCAATAGAAAATAATTTTCAAAATACTGCATTCGGGATTAAATAAATAGCAAGATATGAAACATGTGAGTCAGAAAAATTTATTTCAAGCAATATGTTACAAACATAAGAACCATGATTTTTACTTTTTTGATGCAGGATGTAGCAAGGAGCTGAATTTGACATATTTTGGCATTCCTCCCCCTACCATTTGTTAGAAATTTTAAAATTTAAGGTTTGTAGCCACACGTTTCCAAATATTCAAAGCTTTCAAGCTCTTGAAAATGAAATTAGTCTTTTCAAGCATTTTCCATTTTTTTAAGGAGCGAATGATGCATTTTTTGCGAGTGACCGGCCCACTTCAAAGTAGTGACCCTAAGCTATAGCTTGTTTATCCTATAGGCAAATCCTTCCCTGTATGTAATTCACTCTTGCCTGCAGATTTTTGTAATTTTTACGAAAATTCGTCAGTTTTTACAGTTTTATCAATCTGAACGTGTGAATTCAAAAGGTTCTTCAAAATCTTTCGTCTGTAACAACACAAAATATCTAGTTTTTGAAATCACGCAAATTGAAAATAAACATTCTGAAAAGAAAGAAAACAAATTATATAGAGTAGATCGTTCTGTTAGCGCAAATGGGGTAGGAGGGTTTCCTTTGTTTTAGGTTCTAATTTGTAAAAATAATCGTCAAGTGTTGCAGCTGAATGCATAGCTCGTTTAGCCTATAGTTCCATTTATGTACTTGCCCAAATGATTTTCAGTCAAATGGTGAATTAAGACATATTTTCAGCACCCCAGTGACAGCTTTTTTTTATTTTTATTTCTCCCATCAGAAAAGGGCATTCGCGAACCTCTTCATTTTCATTGAACTATTCAAAAAAAAAAATTTTTTTTTGTCTTAAGGATTTGGAAGATGTAATGTTACTATATGAAGTCCTCCCAAAACTGGGGGGCATTGCCCTCTATGCCCCCAAAGCCTCCTATAAATCCACCCATGCCCTTCTGAACTATTCAACAAAGAAAAAAAAGGAATATTTTTTTTAAAATTTTTTGAAAGATATGTTGTTACTACATAAAGTCCTCCCAAACTGGGGAGGCATTGCCCCCCATAAATCCGCCCATGGGGCTAGGAACTATTTCTTTTGCTTGGCCGCAGCTCATTTCTCCATAGTCGAGAAAGCTTGCAATCGAGTATAATATGGATGTTAGGAGGTATTATGCAGTCAAGGTCAAAAGTCCCGAAGAATTGACCAATTAAACAGTTTTACGCTGTCGAAAGGGGCATAGCAAAAAGGAAGTCCCCTTTGCTTGAGTCAGAAGGGGTCCGATAAAAAGAAAAATTTATCTGACTGATTTTTCCAACGCCACAAAGGATAGACAACTTCTCACTTAGTAATGGATTTTCTTGGTTATATGTTTGAATTTGGTTTCAAAAATAGTGTATGAATTAAGACTAGACCATCGTAGTCTTAAAACACAAAACAAAACATAAAACAGATATTTTAGCTGTATACTGTAATGATCAAAAATTATAAACGTGCATCTGTTATACATTAGTTTTTTTTTTTTTATAAATTGTTCGAAAAAAAAATGCATAAAACTTTGCTGAAAGCACTTAACAAAATAAAAGCAAATGATTTTTATAGGTTTAGTTAATTTAAAAATTTGGGGCCCCCATTAAATTCGTGGCCCAAGCGCTCATGTGCCTTTGTACACTAAGACGGGTCACTATGAAAAAAAGTCATATTTAACAAAATTTATGATATATACTCGCATATATAGGTAACTGATTAACATTTCTAATCATGATGTATATGACAGATCTACTGTAAAAAAAAAGATACAATTTCGGGGCTTATGTCAAAGTGGGGCCTGTGGGACATAATTTGCCCTCTCTTTGTTTAGGCAAGAGTCACTGAGAAAATATTCATTCTACATAAAAAGTCAACTTTTTATTTATCTAAACCATGACATAAGGCACGTCTGGCGAAAAAGAAAACGAATTAAAATTTTGGGGCCTATGTCAAAGCGGGGCCTGGGTATCATAAACCCTCCATTGATCCCGAAGAGGTATTGATTGTATCTATGAACAAATATTTGGTCTTTAAAAAAATTATGATTTATTAAGCCAACTTGTTAAAGCAACTTGTTAAGCAGCAAGATATGCGACAATATTGGTGAAAACCAGAAAATTGAGATTTGGGGGCCTATGTCAAAGCGGGGCCTGGGGCGGACCGCCCCCTCCGCCCCCCCTTCGGTACGCCACTGAAGCCGATTGTTTTAAACTGATTTAAAGTCTTAAATCTAACACCCCACCTCAATCAGCTACATCGGAAATAATTTTCTTTCTAAATTTTTCAAATTTAAGTTTACCTAAAGGTTTTGTAAATATATCTGCTATCATATTTTCTGTATCACAATACTTAACGTCTATTCGCAACTCCAACGAGCTATAGGGGGCACTGCAGTCACTGTCTAATGGCCGACTTAAAAACTAAAACAAACGCATGTGGTAACGAAGAAAATGCTAAAAGTGTTGTGATTTTTGTTGTTATGTATGATTTTTTCGCTTTATTCATTTGAAAAGATTTTTCAAAGTCTTTTGGTTATTCTGACCCATATAGAAAGAGATTAGAAACCAAAAAGTATTACGAAAGTGAACAATTAATGCGAAAATTTTCATGAGTAAATGTACAAAAGACAAATAAAAACTGAAAGCTTTTTACATAACTTGCCCTAGATGCATTTTAACAGAGCTGGTGACAGGTCTAAAAAATTACAGGCATTTAAACTATTAACCAAAAAAAAAAAAAAAAAATTACAGTCTGAAAAGCCAACCATTATAGATTCAACATAAATATTTTGAACGCTTTCTAAATAAGTAGATATAAAGTAGTACGTGGTGAAAAACCTTCCAACAGTAAAAATGATTGAAATACTTGCAGGAAGCAAAAAGATTGAAATCTCAAACAAGGCACACAATTTTCGGCGAAACACGTGTTCGACATTGTTGGCATACGTTTTCGGCAGATATCGCGGAGGATGAAGATTTGAAGGTAGAAAATAGAAAAAATAAGAAAACTGGGACTGAACTTTATATAGTGTTTAAAAAATAAAGGACATTTTCCGAAAATTAAGTACTTTTTAAGGGTTTTAAGGACCTAAATTTTGCTTGATGAAATTAAGGGTTTCTCAAGAGTTTTTTTTAAGGAAGTACGAACCCTGAAGATGGTTCGATATAGAGACGTACCGAGTACTCGGTAACTACTCGGTACTCGGCCAATATGCCGAGTACTCGGTACTCGGCCAAATTTTGATCAGATACTCGGCCAATACCGAGTAGTTGCAAAAAATTGAATATATTAAAATTAACAAAAAAGCTCAAGCATATATAATTTTCTGCAACCATTTACAATTCAAATTTAAATTTTGAGAATAATGAAGTTTGAAATACTTCAATGGAATAAATCTTGGTTCGAATGTCTCGAAAGTTAATAAAACTTTTTTGTTAAAAATTGTGCAAATATGGAATTTTTGCTACAAACTATAATTAGTTATAAGATATATAAAAATACCTTAGCTTTAAAAATAAAAGGAAATAAAACAACGTTAGAAGCACAGTGCTGGATCACTGCAGATACGTGTTTTGGCGTTACGAGGAATTTCTTTTTCAATGCACAAAATGTGATCTCGTTGATTTAAAGGCATCCGGCAAAAGTCGAATTTTTTGTCGTATGCCTTTACATTCTTTAGTTCACATGTTATGCACTGAAAAGACGATCCTTGTAACACAGAAAAACGTGTCTGCAGTGTTCCTGCACATTTGTTTTTTTGCTTTTAAAAATTATTTATGTTTAGCGAACTAGACCTATAATGAATAAATTTGTATAATTTGTTTTAATTCCAACTTGATAAGTCATACCTTTTATTTATTCATTTTTAATTTAAAAAATATTATTTTTGCAAAATTTTGTAGTTAAATTTCAGCAGGAATTTAGTTTAAAAACTATTATATGGACAAGGAGGTCTATACTACTATTGCAATAAGTTCAAAATTCATCGGTGTGTGTCAGTGGTCCTTCTTTCAACATAATTGGTACTGGGAAACTCGGCCGAGTAGTGAAAGGCCGAGTTACTCGGTAACTCGGTACTCGGCCGAGTAGTAAAAGGCCGAGTACTCGGTACTCGGCCAAAGTGCTACTCGGTACGTCTCTAGTTCGATAGAAAGCAACATTGGCATAATGATTTCAGTATAAACTATACTGATTCTTGAAGTTCAGATGCGAGGTTTTCTTCACTTATATACACAATCTGAGAGTTCTATTTGCCTTGTCAACCACCTCGAATGTGATAAACACCGAGAATTTAATACAGTCGACGCTCGATATAACGACCATCTCCGTCCCAGAGAAAAAGGTCTTTATAACGAGTGGTCGTTATAAGAGGTATAAATTTAAAAAATGTACACCGTCATCATGCATGCCCAAGTAAATGCCCAAATGTTTTTTTATCATAGGAATTTTTAGAAAAGTAGTGTGCAAAATATTATGACAGAATATTAAACAAGTTTTAAAGTAGAAAATATAGGGAGGAAAATGTTACACTTTCAGATCTACTACTACTACTACTACCACAACAATTTCTGAAGATAAAACCAGAAACAGAGGTCTGCCTTTTTAGCAGACGTGATTTTTACAAAACATTATTTTCTGTTTCAGATATAGGTGATAAATTGTGTTTCTCTTGCTTTCCAAAGAAACATTTAAAAGTCCCTCGAGAACTCCAAATCTTTAAAAATACTAGATTCAAACACCAAACTACCAATACATCTGTCAACTCCCTTTTCTTAGGAATCTGGAATTTTCTCGATTTTTCCTCCCATTATTTTTTCTGTGCTAGCTGTGATGAATGGTATTCCCCCCCCCCACCCCTACTCCCTCTTAAAGTTGGATTTGACATTGAAAACTTCAGGCAGATGTCCGTAAACAATAATCAATGTCATTTTAAGCTACAAATTTGTTTTATTGGAAAGAACACAAGAAATAGCGTCCGCTGATTCGGTCGCTGTATTGGATTAGACGATACAGAACGGTCGTTATAACGAAAGCAAATAAACATAGAGTTTATAGGAACAAAGTTGGGACTTCTACCACTGGTCGTTATAATGGGACGGTCTTTATAATGTGTGGTCGTTATAATGAGCGTCGACTGTACAGCCAAATCTTCTTTACAATTTCCTAATTAAATTGCCTTTGAAATATCAAATTAATGATGCTGATCTTTGCTGAATTTGTTTTGGTCCATCTCTGGGACCAGGCAATCAATACTCTGAAAGTTAACTACAGGAAGATTCTGGCAGTCAACTAACATTTCCCCAATTGACCCTTTAGAGGTACTAGACCCCGTTGTCTTGCCATCCAAGAGCTAAAACATGTGGTGGAATCAGGGCCTGATCAAAGCACGGTCCTGCGGGTCTGTCGACCGGGGCACCATAATTTTTTGGGGCACCAAAATGGAGTAAATTAATTTTTTCTACATCCTTTTAAAAAATTTTACTTTGAAAATGTACAACATTTCTTATGAGAGGGGCACCAAATTTGACCAGGACCTGGGCACCACTTTGGCTTGATCGGGCCCTGGGTGGAATGGCAACTCATTGAAACGGAAGAGACAAACTAATCATTGCACGGTCATATATCAAGACAGAAAACTACAAGAGTTGCAGAACTAAAACAACTAGATCGAACTAAACAATAGTTTACTAAGATCACTACTGACAGACGCAGACTGGAAAAACTGTTGAGAGATAGCTAACCCGGTTCTAGGATGGCCGGGATGGTGCGGAGGGGTGCGCCCCTGGCCTGGCGAGTAATGTTGTCTGCAGTGACGTACATGTTTTTATTTTGGAGGGGGCCCAAAACCAAGATCAGTTCTCCTCCCCCTTTTTTTTCCATTTCCATTTTTCTTGGGGGGGGGGGGGAGGAGAGCAACAGTGCCTTGATCTTCTCATTTTTTTTCGAGGTGAGGCAAGGACCTCATACTGTCACCCAATGTTGCAACCGAAAAAAAAGAGGGCATTCTTAAACTCTCGCCACGGGTGCAAGTTAGGTGATGTGTTCAAGACGGAAAATATTTTGACCCCCCCCCCACATGCGTGCTTAAGGAAAAATTTATGAGTATAAATGTTGTACATTTCATCCTTGGCAGTTTTAGAATCTCTGTTTAATCTGAATTTTATGCTTGTCTTTTCTAACAACATGGACTCAGTTAAATTGTAATATTTAAGCATTTTGATAACGTCGTTCCCAAAAAAGGTAAAAACCGCCAATAACGGGGGGGGGGGGGGGGGTTCTACCCCAGACTTTTTTTAAAAATTGAAGTCCAAAAAACGCAATGGTAGGCCATTTTAGTAAAGTTCAGGGAAAGGGGGGGGGGGGTTCAGGGACTGTCTTACATGAAATTTTTCAAACTGATAGTCTCAAAATTACAATATTGGCGATCTTCAAAAATATTGGAGAAAGAGTAGGGGGGAGGACGGCCGGCTCTTCCGAAATTGTAGCGTTGAAGATTTTGAAAATGAAGCTTTAAAAACGAAATTTTACTCCATATTTCACAACATATACACGCTTTTTGAATGCATTCGAAGGGATGGAGTTCAAGAACTCTACTAATATTTCGAAATTGAAGTTCCAAAAACGCAATTTTAGGCGATGTTGGATGATGTTAGGGGTAAAAGCGCTTGGGGCTCACCGCCATTATTTTTCTGCCGATCGTAAACATTTTTATTGCAGCAAGCTTGGGACAAAAGATTTTCACTTTTGCAACAAAAATCAGTTCTGATCAGAAAGTCTACCCAAGATAGAACGAACAAACCAGAAAAGAAGGACAGGTGGGGGAAGGTATGGGCGATTATGGTAACTGGCACCATTCCCCTACAGTCTTCAGAGAAAAGAAAGAATTCTTTTATAAATATAGAAAGAATATATAGAAAGTAAATATAATATAGAAAAAATATATTTAAATATATATAAAGAATTCTTTTATAAGATTGCAGATGGCAAAGTTAGCAATAAAAAACAGCTCCAGTGAAGTAGACGAGACTGACGCGCTGCTTACTGCGCTACCGAGACCCCCAATGAAGTATATATATTTTTTAAATGTGGAACACTATCCAACATTCATTAAATTAACAAAAAAAAAAAAAAAAAAACGCACGCACACACACACACAATAGGGGAACTGATTCTTCACCCTAGGGAGGGCCCCCGAATCATATATATCCCTCAAAAGGCAGTCAAATACAGCCTAAAGAAGCGTTTTAAATATTTCAGCATCAAAAAATTTTCGGAAGAGAACTCCCGAACCCATTCCTCTAAGATCACCACAAACACCCTTAATTTGAGTTTTTAAGGCTTCAGTTTCTAAATTTTTTTTTAAAGGAACAGTACCCCCTTTACCTATATACGTGACATATGACCGCCTAAAAGTTTTAACACTTTAATTTTGGAAACTTTTGACAGAATCTTCCAACTCCCTTCCCACTTAAGTCATCCAATGATAGTCTAAAACAAACTTCTTGAAACTTCAGAAACGAAAATTTTTTCGGGCTGAGTGGCGGAATAGCCTCCTATCCTTGTGTGAAGCAGGCACACTAAAGGCAGTGTAAGTTTGTTTAAGATTTATTTTTCTATTGAAAGAGCAACTCCCCTTCCCACATCGTGAAAGACAACCCAAAGTTTTAAGACTTCAATTTCGAAAATGTTTCGAAACCCCCGAATTCCCCAACTCTTAACTCACTCCAAAATAGCCAAAATAGTATTTCAGCACTTCAGCGTGGAGAAATTTTCAAAGGAGAGACCCCCCCCCCCCCCAACTCTTTCGCCTAAGTTCACTAAATTTGACTTAAATTTACGGTTCCTCCTTTTCATCACTGAAGTTTGAAGAATTCAATTTCTGACATTTATTAAGAGAAAGCCTTCGAATTCCTCCTTTTTAAGTCTCCCAAAGATTACCTAAAGCAGAGTTCTAAATACTTCAGCTTTGAAGGGGGAGGGGGACCCTGAACCGCATCCTATGCCTCTATGTTCATTAAAGATGGTCTAAAGTTGCGCTTTTAAGACATGTCAAAACTGCAGGAACAGTTGCCCATCGGTGTTTCAAACCAGCTTGAAATTTACTTCCGATTCTTTGCAGAATTTGCATGCTCATTGAAATCTTCAAAATCTCTGACAATTCTGTTTTTATATGTTATGTGGACGCCCTTTGATGTGGCCGCAATTAAAACTGCAATTTATGCAATTGTCCAAGTGCAGTTGGTGTGGATAAGATAACTATTCATTCTGTCCAACACTAATGGACGTAAGAAGCATATTTCAACGATTATTTTGGACAATTTACTTTAGTTTGGGTTCATTATTTCTTTATAATCTTACATACCATAGATTGTAAGACGTTCATTTGAATTGAGTTGGATAGTTTTTTTTTTCTAACTTTAAGAAATGATACTATGTGTAACTTCGCTTTTTTTTCCTATTTACCACCTTGACGACCCATTTTGAGCAATAAAAGGCTTTTGAAAGAGCGTAAAATTATCCGGGCGCCAAGCTCCATACAGTGCCCGCCACTAATAAAATCACTGGATTATAAAATCAGCCGTTTTATAGAATCAAATCTGGAAGAACAGAATCATTTCTATATCAAAACATGTTTATCCTTTAATAAAATCATCCTCGTCGCTTTATAAAATCAAACTTTTGGAGAGCATATGTTAATTCTTCTCTGAATAGAACCAAGATTTTATTTTTTCTTTCAAAGATTTAAAACATTGCAGCACTAATAAAATAACAAAGTCCACATAAAAAAAAAAAAAAGTGAAGGTTGTACGTTTTTTTTTTTGGGGGGGGGGGGGAGTTGAATGAAAAAAAAAAGAATAATGATGCAGTTTCAAGAGAATTGTTTCAGAGCCATATATTTAGTTGGTGCTGCCTGTTTCAACTTCGCAGAACTGTTTCGACATGCAGCCCTGCTCACTCACCACTGAGTCAATCAGTTCGTGCTCATTCAGCTATCGACACGGGTTGACAGTTCATTTTTACAATTGATTTAAAATTGTTAGCTAGCAAGTCATGACGACTTGAGTGTGAAAGATTAATTCGAAATTTTGACTTAGTATGACAAGCTTCCTAAATGTAGTTAGTGTGATGCTGCAATTAAATTAGGGATTTTTCAATCTTTACTTTCAAATTCTCTTCAAACAACAATAAGTCAATATTTTAAGACCCTTGAGAAATTTTAAAAATGTACCTTATGTAAGTTAAAATGTCAACTGTATTTTGCAACTAAACTAAAATAATACAATACAACTAGACTAAAAATAAAATACAACTAATCGTAATTTATTTCTTTTTTAGAGTATTTATACTTAAAAACCTTTTATTTTTTCAGTGCATGAGTGCCGTTTTATAAAATCAGCCGCATTATAAAATCAAATGTCCTCAGAGCGAATGTGATTTTAATAAGCGGCGGGCACTGTACTTGTGACAAACTATAGGGTAACAGGTATGCAATTATTTTTGCTACTTTTTACAATTCACATTGAATTAACAGATTCTTCTAATTTTTTAACCCATATAAAAATGTATTTATTTTTCAATGTGTTAATATTCCATAAATTGATAAAATGACTGAAAAATTGTTCAAATTGATTTAACCATTCATGAATAACAAGTTTTAGTCTTTTTAACTTGCATGCGTTCATTTTTCCCGACTCAGGGACAAGTTTTGTTCAAACAGTTCTGATATTCTATTATTTTGAATTTAGGTTGTATAAATGAACAAGTGAAATAATAGTTCACTTGTTCATTCACTTGTTGAGACAAAAAGTTTTTTTCGGTCAAATTTGAATAGAAAATATAATCTTAAAATACAATTTAGGAACATCCATGATTCTCTTTTATCAAGAGTATCTAAGTAAGGGCCGCGGAAATGTACAGTTCATTTTTATTAACACAAAAAAAGTATTCAGTACAGTACACTCTTCACTAGGCCGCAGAGTGTGTATGTCTGCCAAGTCGGAAACTATGGGCTCTGCCCGAATTAAAGTATTGTGCATAGAGTAAAATTTGAATAATGGGAGGGAGGACAGGCAACCAAACTAACATGTTGCACGTCTTGTCTCTCGGCGGCCCTGGTTATATAAAACCATGCTTCATGGTTCTGAAATTAAAAAAAATTAATAAATAAAAATACATAAGTGAATAGGACAGCCCATAGGATAGGGGTCGCCGAAACATTCTCATATGTATGTATATATATACAGGGTGATTATAATTAAAGTTCTACTTTCAAAACGCTGTAAAAATAAAACCACTGGTCAGAATGACCTCAAATTTCAACGGAATATTATCGAAGAAGGGGGAAGACTTAAGGCAAAAGAAAAATAAATAGTTGGAATTTTTAGCAATAGATGGCGCTGCAAGTGTTAATATGTAAATCAAAACACCATTCATGCGCCCGACTTATTGAAGTTGTAATAAAAACACCAAATACACGTTTTTTCCCTCATTTCGCATCTGAGAAATTCACTATGACTGTCTCAACGAAAGACCTGGCCATCCCGATCACCTGATCTTAACCCGTGTGACTTCTGGATATGGGGTTATCTGAAAGCTGTTGTGCTCAGTGCTCCGATTGCAAACTCTGCTGAGCTGAAGACAAGCATTACGCAAAACATTCTAAACGTGACACCGGAAACACTTCAATCAGTCGTGGAACATGCTGTTTCTCGATTTCAACTTGTTATAGAAAACGGGGTACATTATATTGAACATCTTTTGCGCCAGTCTCTGGAAAATTAAAGACAGATTTGATTTTTACTGGTGCTTTTTATGTGGTTTTCGGCCTCAGGACAATTAAAATCTGATTTTTCCCATCTGATGTGATATGACGTTTCAGTGTTGGATGGGCTTACTTAACTAACAGTATCACACCAATATCCTCGTGCATGCTGAGTAGTACGGTGTTTTAACGTATAGTTTACACCTTAGGTAATATTTTATGATTTATTTGTGATTTTAGTCGACCACTATTAATTATGATGCTTACAGCGCCATCTATTGCTAAAAATTCGAACTATTTATTTTTCTTCTGCCACCAAGTTCCCCCCTTCTTCGATAATATTCCGTTGAAGTTTGACGTCATTCTGACCGGTGGTTTTATTTTTACAGCGTTTTGAAAGTGGAACTTTAATTATAATCACCCTGTATATATATATTTTTTTTGATGAAAAGTGTTGTCCTGGAAATCATTGCTAAGTGGAGAAAAATATACTGGTCGCCAAAAATAAATTTGACATAGAGAGATAGAGAGAAAAAAAAAAAAAACAGTTAAATGCAAAGAGAGATTCAAAGTATTATAATGAACACTCATGCCAAAAGTTCTAAATGTTTGAATGTAAAAATCTTAAGTAAATCAAAGTTTGATCAAGAGAGATGCAAGTGGCATATTGAAAATAAAATGAAGTGGAATAGAGACCTAAGGTATCGCCAGGGCCGGACTAATACTCCGTCAGTCCGTGCCCCGGCACGGAGTAAAAATTTTTGTGAGGCGCAAAAATGCCAAATCAAAATGAGAAAAATATTTGCAACTGAGCAGCCGAAAAAAGAAAAAATAATAAGTTGTCCGGAAAAAATACTGGCACCATCAACACAAATGAAGTGATGCCTCACAAATGAAGAGGGCGCATCGTGATATCCCTTTATCTATTCTTTCATCATAGTCTGCACAAGTTTGAAGTAAAAGGTGATAGTTCTTTTACTAATTACAGAGACTTTAAAATCATTTTAAATGAAGGAGAATCATTGGTAGGATCAACACCAGCAGGGGCGCCCCGAACTTAAATTTTTGGGAGGAGAGAAATTCTCTGCCGAACGGAAACTTTGCAGAATGATAAATTATGATATGCGCACATGTACTTACATCTCTAGTAAATAGTTACATTTAGGCATTTAAACATTTCAATTATGTCTCCACGTTTGCAGAATAGTCAGGCAAAATTTGCCGAATTATGACTTCCCATCGGAGTGCCCATAGTCTCCAGGAGGGGGAGGGGAGCGGGGTAAACACCCCAATTTTTCAGAAAACGGGCAGCCAACTTGATTTTACTTATGCAAATAAATGAAATCATTCGCGGCGTTAAAGATTTAAAAGAAAAAATTAACGAAAATAACAATTTCTTTCTGTAAAATGTGAGAACAAAATGCAAATTATATATATATATATATAATTTATTTGGAAATATATCAGCGAACATTTGTACTAAAAAGAAAAATCAACTAAAAGCCGCTGAGATGAACGTTTCAAACATCTTTAAACAGGAAAAAAAAGCTACTGTAATAGGACTAAATTTCGCGAGCCGTAATTTTCACGAAAATGAAAATAACGGTGATATCCCAAGCTGAAAATTTCGCGATTTTTTTGTAAACAGAAACGAAAGTTGAAAAATCCGACGTAAAACGAATTTTCGCGAGGTTTAAAATTTTCGATTATGACGGGGTTGCGAAAATTAAAGCCTCGTGAAAAAAAAGTGCTTTTACAGTATTCAGTGCAATGTGGTAGCTCATGGCAAGTTTTAGACTAAAAACTGTATAAATTTATAAATAAACAAGATAGCGCCTGGAGAGCTGATGTTTTTCTGTTTCTGTTTTTGTTACTTTAATTTTGTTCTTACTATGAAAATCTCACAGCTAAATGCTGAAAAATGTATGTGCCACTGAAATATGGTTCAAACAGATAAAAAATCAAAGTAGAGAGTGATAGAGAGAAGTGAGATTTAAACGGTTGTTATGAAAAGTCGCTCCAGAAGTTGTTCGACGAAGACAAACGGGAAAAAACGAAGGTTAAAACAAGAATTCTGCAGGAGATTGAAGCACAATATTTCAAATGAAACATAGTAGAAAAAATGACCATAGTTATCACACAAAAGTCAAAAATAAAATTAATTCAAATAATAAATGAATAAAAACACCTCCTTTCAAAACAATGAGATATTCTATACTGGGGCTGTAAGCGTTTGAATTCAAACACGTTAAAATGTTAAGGTAAGGATGAAAATTAAAAATTTTAATGTTTGCATTTTTAGGACTGTAATTTCGAAAGAGTTCCTAGGGCTAGGGGAAATCCTAGAACCCTAAAACCTGATCCCTATAACATCATCGGTCTACAGTTGATTGTTGTCTACAGTTTTCAAAACTTTAATTTTGAAAAATTTCCGAGGAAGTCTCCTCAAATCTTACTCCTTCTCCTAAAGTCATAAAAGATTGCTTACAACTTGCGTAGTTATAACATCAATTTTGAAAAGTTTTTGCGGAAGTTCTTCCGAACCTTCCCTTTCCACCGTTAAAGATCAACTTTCGTTTAAACGATTTCAATTTCGAAAAATTCCGTGGGGAGAGGCATTAAACTCTCCTCATCCTAACATCCCGAAGATCGTCTAAAATTGCGATTTTGGAAATTAAAACTTCTGACAATTTACTATGGAGAATTATCCAATCCAATTCCTTCTCTTAAGATACAGACAGTGGCGCCGACTCCATGGGGCCTGAGGGGGCCCGAGCCCCCTCAAAAATATTTTTCAGGGGGCAGAGTCCCCCCAATAAATCAAGAAAAGTATTAGTTATATTATGTTTTCTAAACTCATAAATTTATCTTTTATTTTCCTTGTTTGAAGATAGTTTGCCTTGTAAAATACATTCAGTAATGAGTTAAAACAAATAATTCTTACGGCAGTAAGCAGGTTAACTGAAAACGAGGAGTGTGAATAATGATGGTGTTATGGTGCTGCAAGTACACTTAGAATTTGTCCCAGTACGCGAACTTACGCGTCAAATCTGTTGCCGGTGGGCAGCGCTGCGGCGAGCTCATCTAAGTGTTGCTGATCTGGAAAAAATATATGAGGGTTTGATTTGTATATTAAATGGGAGGCGTGATAGTTTTGAATACTTTTGGGAATTGTGTTTAAAAGAAAAATCTTCACAAAATGATGATCCTTCGTTTCCTCGGAATCGATGTATACCAAAGTATGAAAACAACGAAGCCAGCTCACTGCACGCTTTCAAAATCCCAAAGGCACTTTACATTGAGGTTTGTGAAATGGTGCAATCTTGCATTATTGGACGGTTTACATCAACTGGACTCACACAGATCATTGCAGTTGAACAAGAGTGCTTGCTTTTATTAAGCAGAGGTGAAACTAATTTTGAAAAATCAATTGAGTTTTCAAAAATAACCTAGACATTGAGAGACTGCGTTTACACTTGAATATGTTAGCTGGTATAACTAATGAAAAAACAACTGTACTTAAAAAAAAACATGCGTAAATTAAATTACCTTTTTACGAAAATACTGTGCGTGTTTGTATTTATTTTTTCTTTTTTCAAAGCAAAAAAATATGTGTCAGGCTTGTCGAGTTTTTGGGGTTCTAATGTTGATTATATGACTTTAAAATGCTTAAAAAAACTTTAAAACTCACTATTTTTCATCTCAAATTCAGAAAATTTTCCCCGGTCCCCCCCCCCCCCATTTTTTTAAAAGTCGGAGTCTCTGGGAGTACCTTTTTCATTCAAGTCAAGTGTCCTTCCTACCTTATAATATCAATGCTTAGCTACGGCACTGCACGGCTCCCCATAAAATAGAGCAAAAAAATCTCCTACTAAGACAAGTGATATAATTTGAAAAGTTGAACCAGAAAATTTGAAAACCAATTTTTAGATTCTTTTACTTCGAAAATGCCATATCACATACTGTTTATTTGTTAAAATTATACACACTAGAAAATATAGCATTTTCAAGGTACAAAAATCTGACCTTTATTTGGGGTGGGGGACCTCGGAGGGATTACTTAACAGCCTAAGCCCCCGATGATGTCCGGCCCCCCCAATAATTTTTGCAAGTCGGCGCCCCTGGATACAGACATGTGACCCAAACAGGATGAAAAATACTGAAATTGCTTGGATGTGTTAACTAACACAACACTGTTAGTATATTTTACTACAAATGAAAGCTCTCCCATATATTTTTGTATCTATATACATAGCAGACTATTTTAATTGGAAGAATGAAATTATACATGCTGAATTTAAAATCCAATGCTTCCTTTTTTTTTCTGCATAGATCATTTTGCTTTCCCAAGAAATACTGAATTCAGTAAAAATACTGAAAAATCACATGTCTGAAGATAACTTACAATTACGTATTTTGGACAAAAAATGTATGGGGGATGATCCCAGACCCCATCCCGTTCCCTTACTTCAACAAGTGTTGCCTGCCAACTGAGTGCTGTAATGGTTAGGCGTTGGCATCTTACATATGAAGACACAGGTTCAAACCCCTTGTTTTTACTTCACTGTTGAACGACGTCCGTTCCTGGATTTTATTTTTCTGCAATAATGCAGAAGTCCACACGTGTCTCGTGCCTCAGAATCGAATTATTTATAAACGACCTTCTCGACTGTACACAATCGTTTTTTTTTCGAAAAAAAAGTATCCAGCACACAGCATTCAGCACATCACAACCAGCCCCTGTAAGATGCCAACGCCTAACCATTACACCACTCAGTTGGCAGGCAGCACTTGTTGGAGTGAGGGAACGGGATGGGGTCTGGTATCATCCCCCATACATTTTTCGTCCAAAATACGTAATTGTAATTCATTTGAACTTTAAATTCTTGAATTCCAATTTTTGTTGCGATAAGAGTCATTAGTAGAACCCAACGAGTAGGGTCCTATCGCACTTCGTGATTGCAAAATATACAATCTGATTACATTAGCATAATTCTACTAATTCCAGATTCCACATACATAACACAAGTCCCCTAATTTGTATGCTCATATTCTAGTAAGGACTCCCACTTAAACCAGACGTTAGATCCGCTCTCTCTCAGACCGCTGTCCAATGAATGGAAAATTGAAAATCACCAGAATCAAATATGTCAACCGATTTGAAAATTATTATTAATATTTACAATTTACATTAATTGCCAAGTTACTTTGACACATTTTATGCGTTTGCCAAAAAATGTAAAAAAGAGCATGTGTTTTTTATTTGTTGGGGGGGGGGGATCTTTATACATGTAGTTCACAAGGGGCGCAATTTTTCCCTTTTGCACGGAGTGGTTCAAAAGCTAAATCCGGCCCTGGTATCGCAAAAAATTACCACATCCGTTCAAAATGTTAAAAGTCCTTTTTCTAAGGCCACAAACGCTTATATTGAAAGAAAACAAAAATATTAGGTGGGAAATTGAAAACTTTATTATGGAAAATCCAAGCAAATAATCGTGTTTGGCAAAGGAAAATTGGAAAAAAATATTACCACAAAAAATCCCGGGAAAACGTTCTCAAACTCCATCCCTTACCCTAACGTCATTAAAGATGGCCAACACCTAAGTATTTAGGACTGCAATTTCGAAAAGCCGTGAGAGTGCTCCCAACGTAACCTCTGAGAAACGCCCTCTCAATTAATCATTCATCATCATTTAAGGCTGAATAAATTTCGTCTTCTGGACTTCAAACTTTTGGTTCTCCAAATATTACCGAAGTTCCTCAAAAATTTCATTGTTAAGGCTTAAATTCAGAAAATATTTCGGGGGAGATCTCCAAAACCTTCTACTCCTATAACAGTATTTAAAATCGTCTACAATTGCGTTGATTGACTTTCAATTTTGACAATTTGCTAGGGGAAGACACCGAATCTCTCCAGCCATTAGCATTACCAAAAATCTTCTAAAACTGCGGTTTCAACAGATTGAAATTTTTTCAAGAGAATGCCCCCCCACCCTTTCTCTCTCTCTCCAACATACTCGAAAAATGTCTTAAATCTCGCTTTTAGTGCTTCAATTACGAAACATTTCTGATCTTGAACCCCTTCAAAACTCCCCCTTCCATCGAAGGTTGGCTTAAATTACGTTTTCGGAGTTTTAATTTCAAGAAACTGGAGGTGCACTAAATTTTAACAAAAATAAGTCTACAATTGCGTTTTAAGGCTTCAAAATTGCAAAAAAATTCGGGGGCGCACTTTTTTTTCCCTTAATATAACCACAGATCATTTAAAAATGCACTTTTCAAACTACTATTTTCAGATTTTACCCAGGGGGAGAGTCCCCAGGCCCCCCATATACGTGGCACAATCACAAATAATTCACAATTGGGAATGCGTGCCTGAAGTTTGCATTTTGAAAAATTATAGAACGAACTTATTATAGAACGAGTGCTTAGAGTTTGAAATTGGCTTAAATTACGTTTTCGGAGTTTTAATTTCAAGAAACTGGAGGTGCACTAAATTTTAACAAAAAAAAGTCTATAATCGCGTTTTAAGGCTTCAAAATTGCAAAAAAATTCGGAGCCGCACTTTTTTTCCCCTTAATATAACCACAGATCATTTAAAAATGCACTTTTCAAACTACTATTTTCAGATTTTACCCGGGGGGGGGGAAGGAGAGTCCCCAGCCCCCCCCCTTTACGTGGCACAATCACAAATAATTCACAATTGGGAATGCGTGCCTGAAGTTTGCATTTTGAAAAATTATAGAACGAACTTATTATAGAACGAGTGCTTAGAGTTTGAAATTTTGGAAAAATATTGAGGGATAACCCCCGAGTCTCTTCCTCCCTTAACATCACCATAGGTAGTCTAAAACTGTGTTTTTCAAATAACAATCTTGAAAATTCCCAGGGGTGAGCCCCGGACCCCCTCTTCTGAACATAATTAAATATAACGTACGATTGTGTTGAGAACTTAAATTTGGAAAAATTATCTGGAGAGGCTATCCTAGACCTCCTCTCCCCATTCCCCTCAAACTTAAAATATAGTCTAAAACTGTTTTTAAGTCTTCAATTTCGAAATAATGCAGGAAGGTAGCCCTCCGACACCCCCTAATTTTTATTGAATATTATCCTTACAATTAAATTTATACTACTAGTACTAAGGTCTAGTAATATGACTATCCCTGCTAAACCAGAAGCCAAATCTTCTCTATCTTTCTCTGCATATTGGAATATTCGTTTGAAGCAATTAACGGGCCGCCGCCAAAAGCGTAGCCCCCCCCCACAGTTTTTTGACCCAGCGACGGCCCTGGTACTCCTTTCCAAAATTTAATGACCGTATCTCTTTTTCAATGAAGGGAACATCACAGACGGCATAAAGTTGGTGTCCGTTTCAAAGCTGGATCAAACGATAAATTTTCTGGAAGTAGCACAATTTTTCATGAAGAATGCGTGTGTAAAAATAATGAGAGGGAGAGAGATCAAAAATGTTTAATTGTTTGTAATAATTCTGACCAGTATGCTCTAGTCTTCCACTGATTCATTTGTGTCTTGACAATCGTAAAGAACTAGTTTTTAAGTTTGCGAAAAACATATTTTTTATCCCTCCAATTGGCAATTAACATAATTTATTTTCTTCATCAACGAGCTTAAGCATGTGAAGAATTTTTCATTTCACTTTACTCCCACCTTCTCTACCATTTTTAAACTGATTGTTTCAATTTATCATTAGATGATTTTTATTAAAACTTTCAGTGATGTTGGTTTTCGTTTCGCTGAAGGAGGTAGAACAGTTGTTCTTAAGGTGTTTAAATTATGTTTCGAAAATCATATTTACTTTTTTCTATATTTGATATGTATAGAAGGATATTTGATTCATAAAAATTCTCGAGTTCTGATTTCGATGTGCGCTGAATAACTAAATCAATATTTGAGGATTTCCGAAACACATCTGTCACAATGTATCTGATCCATCTTTTTTGGATATGCAAATTCAACTTTGGAAAACTTCCAGGTGGGCGCCCCCCCCCCCTGTAGCGCCTGAATAACACCCTCTTTGTCATCAAGAGTCCTCTAAAACTGTGTTTGTCGAAATGCAATTTTGAAAAATTTATAGGAGAGAGCCTGATTCTCCCCTCTTTCCTTAACACGTTCCAAGTCAAGCCTAGAATTGCATTTTTGGAGTATCAATTTCAAACAATTGTGAAGGAAATGGCACCAAAATTCACCTTCCACTAACATTATCCACATCTATCAAAACTACGTTTTTAAAGCTACAAGTTCGAAAATTTAAGTGGAGCGCCCTTCTCTCCCCCCCCCCCCCACTCTCGTCAACATTATTAAAAAATCGTGTTAAATTTGGTTTTCAGGGCTTCAATTTCGAGAAAATTCCGGGAGAGCTTCCAAAAACTTGTTTTCTTAACGTCACAAAGGTCGTATACAATTGCGATTTTAGAGCTTCAATTTCAGAAAACTGCTTTTCCCCCCAACCATAGATAGCGTTTTTTTGAAAATTTTCCTGGGGCAAGCCGTAGAATCTCTTCTTTCTCTAACATTACCACAGATAGTCTAAAACTGCGTTTTTAGAGCTACAATTTTGAAAACAAAGGAAAGACTTCTTTCACACAAAGCTAAACTAGCTACAATTGCGCTTTTAAAGTTTCAATATTGAAAAATGACCAGGAAAGGCACACCAAAACTTTTATCCCCGTACTATCTTTTAAAACTACAGTTTTGAAAATTTTCCCGAGAAAAAACCCCCGTATCCCCTACCTAAGTGACAATAAAATAAGATTTATATTGTATACATCTAGTAATGACTCCATCCCAAGACAGAAAGTTGAATCCACTCTCCCTGTAATCGTTCATACGTTTGAAAATAAATAAATAAAGTGTAGCAAAATTCAGGGGTACCCTAAACTTGTTTACTCACTTACTTACAACGTGCACAAAAGATGCACGTTGTAAAATTTGGGAAAGCAAGTCAGGTCAACAATCCAACAATATTTCAGTTCAAATGCTATTTGTTAGCGCTACCTCCCCCCCCCCATGAATTTGACTGGAAATGAAGCACTCTCTAACCTGTTACATGTAAGCCGATTCGAAAACGAGAAATTTTTTTTGGGGGGGGGGGAGGGGGGGAATTTGCGCCATTGAGCTTGGGAGGAATGGGCACCCCCTGCTCTTAAGTCATCCAAAGAGAGCCCAAAAGGGGAGCTCTTTAAATTTCAGAAACTGTAATATTTCGGGCTGGCCGGCAAAATACCCCCCCCCCCTCTGAGTTTATTAAAGGTAGTGTAAGTTTGTGTTTAAGATTTATTTTTCTATTGAAAGAGCAACTCCCCTCCTCACATAATAGACCAAGAGCTGAGCCCCCAAAACACGATTTATCTCTTTTATGGCTTGTGACCGGTTAAAATAGTAAAAAATGCAGTGAAAAAACTTTGGTCTAATGCCCCCCACTAATTTTGGGTCACACGGCTGCGTGGGTGGATGAAAAGTCAAAAAAAAAAAAAAAAAAAAAAAAATTAAAGTGATGAGTTAAATGGCTAAAAATTATATAATAACATTAAATTAATAAGAAAAAACACGTAACAAATTTCTTCCCCAGCTATGTTGGGGCAAATGTGGTGCCCCCCAGGGGTAAAGTATCGATTATTAAAATTAAAAAAAAATGATCACTTTCGTGGGGGGGAATTTTACAGGGTATTAGTTTCATTATTTTGAGTGCCAAAAAAAATCCCCCCCCCCAGTAACTATGGGTCAATTTGTCGAAAAAAATTTTTTTTGTTCCTCTTTATTTAGTCCAAGTCGAGTATTATTCGAACTTACGCATGACTGTTTAAGTTGCAAAAAAACCCCAGTTTGAACGTTTATTCGTTAAAAAAACTTGTAGCAATTCCCCCCCCCACACACCCATGGAGGGGGTTGCTACGCGGTGCGCGGTTTTACAATGTGGTGCCCCCCCCAGGGGTGAATTATCGATTGATTAAATTAAAAATAAATGATCACTTTCGTGGAGGGAATTTTACAGAGCATACATTTAATTGTTTTAATTTCAAAAAGAAAAAAAATCTCTCTCCCTCCCCCTCCAGTAACTATGGATCAATTTGTCAATTTTATTTTTTTTTTTTGTTCCTCTTTATTTGGTTCAAGTCGAGTACTATTTGAACTTTGGCCTGACCACTTAAATTGCAAAAAACAAAACTTGGATGTTTATTCGTTAAAAAAAACTCGTAGCAAATTCCTCCCATCTATTTGTGTGTGTGTGTGTGGGGGGGGGATTGCTACGCGATTTTACAATGTGGTGCCCCCCCCCCCCGGGATTGAATTATCGATCGATTAAATAAAAAACAAATAACTGTCGTGAGGGAATTTCAGAGTATACATTTAATTGTTTTAATTGCAAAAAAAAAAAAAAATCTCCCCTACCCCAGTAATTATGAGTTTATTTCATAAACAAAAGTGATTTAATGTTAAAATTGCAATAACGATTTTTTTTAACTTGTAAATTTTAATGCGTTAATCCGATGCGTTAAAAGAATTTTTAAAATAATAATTTGGTAATTCATATAGATTTATTTACCTTCATCAAAAGGTTGTGATAGTGTCTATCTATTTTGATAAAAATGTTCCTACAATCTCGATGATCTGCTTCTGTTAAGAACTCGGAAAAATCTAAATCACGGAATCTCAGTTTTCAGTGTTTTCGAATCTTTGAAACTTTTATTCCTTCAAATAAAGTTTCTGTCAAGACATTCAATCTTTTATCTAATGGCTGGTTACACTTAAAATTACCCTTTAAAACACTCATAATATAAAAACATCAAAATTTATTTTTGAAAAAAGGATTTTTTTACGTTTTCAGTTAAGGATGCGGTACAGCGTGCTCCGAAAAGAAAAACCAACAGCTATAACGACTTCAATGTGTTGGCTACAGTTGAACACTGATGTACGGACGATGAATTGCTTCCTTTCATTTTGAAAAATATTTCAAAATTTCTAATTTAAATTAAAAAAAAAATTTTGGGGGAGGGGAATTTTTTTTTTGCTACAATCAAACGTAAACTCTGAGAAAATCCCCCCTCTCTACGAAAGTAATCTTTTTTTTATTTAATCAATCGATAATTCACTCCTGGGGGCAACAAGTTCGCCCCATAGCTGGGGGGGGGGGGATTTTCTACCTGTTTTTTTACCGAATAAATAATTGCAATTTTCTTTTACAATTTAAGAGGTCATGGGAAAGTTCGAATAGTACTCGACTCGGACCAAATAAGGAGAAACAAAAAAATTTCTTTTGACAAATTGACTTATAGTTACTGGGAGGGGGGAGGGAAGAGAGATTTTTTGGCAATCAAAATAATGAAACAAATACCCTGTAAAGTTCCCCATCCCCAACCCCACGAAAACGATCTTTTTTTTTAAATTTTAACAATCGATATTCACTTCTGGGAGGGGGGGGGGGTCCCACATTCACCCCAACATATCTGGAGGGGGGGGGGGATTTGCTACGTGTATTTTTTTTTTCAATTTAATGTTATTATATAATTTTCAGCCATTTCACTTATGTTAATATTTTTCTTTTAATTTGACCTTTCATCCACCCACGCAGCGTGTGATCCAAAAATGGTGGGCGGGGGGGGGGATTAGAGTCAAAATTTTTAATTACATTTTTTATTATTTTAATCGGTCACCCGCCATAAAACAAATAAACCGTGTTTTGGGGGCTCAGCTCTTGGTTGACAGGGACGACGGGTTCGAACTGAAAAATTCATTTTGTGTTGAATAGTCCATTTATTGAGGAAGGCTATGGGCTATATAACATTGCGCTTTGACTAATAGCAGTGGAGCAGCAATAAGAAATGTATTGAAAACGGGAAAATTTATATAATTGTATAAAATGTTTGGAATGCCGAATACACGTACATTTTTGAGGTAGACCGTGCAACACAGCTAGTAGACTCATAATTGCTGGGGAGGAGAGATTTTGTTTTGCAATTAAAACAATTAAATGTATACTCTGTAAAATTCCCTCCACGAAAGTGATCATTTTTTAATTTTATCAATCAATAATTCACCCCTGGGGGGGGGGGGGGGGGCACCACATTGTAAAACGGCGCACCGCGTCGCAGCCCCCTCCATAGGTGTGTGTGTGGGGGGGAATTGCTACGAGTTTTTTTTTAACGAATAAACGTTCAAACTTTGGGGTTTTTTTTGCAACTTAAACATTTGAATAATACTCAACTTGAACCAAATAAAGAGGAACAAAAAAAATTTTTTTTGACAAACTGACCCATAGTTACTGGGGGGGGGGAATTTTTTTTGGCAATCAAAATAATGAAACTAATACCCTGTAAAATTCCCCCCCACGAAAGTGATCATTTTTTTTTAGTTTAATAATCGATACTTTATCTGTGGGGGGCACCAGGTTCGCCCCAACATAGCTGGGGGAGAAATTCACTACATGTTTTTCCTTATTAATTTAATGTTATTATATATTTTTTAGCCATTTAACTCATCACTTTAATATTTTTCTTTTTTTTGACCTTTCATCCACCCACGCAGCCGTGTGATCCAAAATTAGTGGGGGGCATTAGAGCCAAAGTTTTTTCATTGCATTTTTTACTATTTTAACCGGCCACAAGCCATAAAAGAGATAAATCGCGTTTTGGGGGGTCAGCTCTTGGTCTATCACCAAAGACAACCCAAAGTTTTAAGACTTCCAATTCGAAAATGTTCCGAGAAAGAACCCCGAATTACCAAACTCTTAACTCCCTCAAAAAATAGCCAAAACAGCATTTCAATACTGCAGCATTTCAGCATGGAGAAATTTTCGGAGAGAGCTCCCCCCCCCCCCCGACTCCTTCCCCTAAGTTCATTAAATTTGACTTACAATTGCGGTTCCCCTTTTCATCATGGAAGTTTTAAGAATTTAAGTTCTAAAATTTATTGAGAGAAAGCCTTCGAATTCCCTCTTCTTAAGTCCCTCAAAGATTACCTATAGCTGAGTTCTGAATACTTCTACTTTGAATATTTTTTGGGAAAGGACACCCTGAACACCAAGACGGTCTAAAGTTGCACTTTTAAGACTCCAGTTTCAGAATTTCGCCTGAAGAGAGCCCCCCTCCCCTTGACATTGCCAAACACAGCCTAAAAGTTTTAAGACTTCAATTACAAAAACATTTCGGGAGAGGGTCCCAAATTCCCTTTTTCTTGAGAAATTAATACATCAGCTACAAAACATTTTCAGGTTAGAACACCAAAATCATCTCCCATAAATTCACCAAAGATTGCATAGATTCCCATTTTCATTAAAATCTTTAAAGGCCCTGATAGTTCCCGTTTTACCTGGTATGTGAACATCCTTTGCTGTGGTGTAAACATTTCATCTCGTCAGCAATAACTCTAAATCAGTGATCCAGATTCAACTCTGTCATTTTAAGAGCGCACATAATTTTCATTTATGCATATAAAGTTTGCAAAAAAAAAAACCCCTCCACAAATGTAAAAAAAAAAAAAAAACAAAGAATGATCAAAAATAGAAAGAGAAAAGGCTAAATTTTCAAATAGAGACGATTAATCAGGGAGAAGAGTGAGCAACTTCGTGCTCTGCAATGCCGTGAGTTGGAAACAACACAGCAACCAAAAAAAAAAAAAAAAGTCAAACGGTGCGAGTTTAAAGGAAACTCCTCCAAAAGCATGTTACAAACGAAACAAGCCTCGTGGAAAATCGAGAGAATGTCGATGTAAATTCGTGGTCATGGAACGGTCCAGTAATATATATTTTTTAAACACTCAATTTTTCTTTTTTAAGTTAAAACCGAACGAAAGTGATCGAATTTCTTTCCGTCCCAACCTCCGTCTCTGAAATTTTGCCCAAGACGGAAGGTCTTGCACTCATGAACTTGAACAATATTTACATGTATTTTTCTTTAGCTAGAACTTTTTTCACAAGTCTTTTCTGATATTAATGTTGTTGTAAAATCCCTCACAAGGTGATTCGATATTAATTTTACAAGTCTATGTTTCAAATGAAAAAGTAATTATCTAAAAACCCCTTCATTGTTAATTATTTTTAGACTTTTTTGGTCATCTAATCAAATTTGTATTTTTCTGGGACCTGAAGTAAACCGGCCGGGACACCGGAACTTTTCCTGAAACCGGGACGTCTGGCAAGCCTACCTACACGGCATCTTATATGAATGCCTCACTTGCCAAATCGATTAACTCCATAAAACAAGTAGTAAAAAGTTATGAAGAAGATGGTGTTATCCATCAGAGTAAATAGGCCCTCGTGTTACATTTTTCTGCCATCACATGGTCAGAAATGTACTGAAGCAAAACTGTAATATAAATTCACATGCTAAGCATTAATATAGCACTATTAAAGCAGAAATGAGGATTTTTAAAAAGTGGAATTAATCAATTTGGCAATTGAGGCATCCATATAATACCATGTCCTTACAGCATTACATTCATTATTATAGATTAATTATTTAAATTGCTTAATTTAAAAAATTGATTTGCTGCAAGAAGCGAACTGGAAAACTTTTTACATTCAACTAAAAACTAACTTTCTAATTAAAATTAGGTCACTCAAAATCAGCCATTTCCTCTTGATGATTCTATTTGAAATTAACCTATAAGTATTTTTGTGCTTTATTTGAGAAATAAAATGAGTTGTGTATAAAAATTGGATCCTTTTTCATTTCTTTGTTACATTGTAATGAAATAAATTGTTTTCTGCAACATCTAGTATGTCAACTTGATGATTTCGTACATGTGTAGCTGCTTCTGTAGGTATAGAAAAGCACCGCTGTGTGTTTTCCTGTTCTATTTCAGGGGGCCTCGGGGAGTGGGAAAGGTACGTTCTGGTTTGAAGCGCTTGATTCATGATTTGAGCCTTACTTTGAAATTAAGTTGTGCACTTAGTAGTTAACAAGGATGTATATTGTAGATACTCATTTTGTTCAGAATTTTAATCCTTACAAGTATTCTGCAATACGTATGGCCATTGGAAGAGTTATTTTTGAGATATTGTTACATTAATGAAAAAACAGGTGTTTTTTGTCACTAATTTGGGCGAAACAGCTAAAGCTCACTCAGTAGACATACCGCATAGATTAAAGCAATTTCCAGCTCTTTCCACCAACTACTTTCGTATTCGACCATTTTTCACTCCCAAACCACTGGCTTATTAAGTATAAATTTTAATTTGTTTATTTGTTTTTTATAAAGTGATTGTGCTTTGCTAAATTCTTAATATATTTCAGATGTTAATTTGAACCTTTAAAGAATGTGTAACTTTGTTTTCTAGAATTAAAATAAAATTTTAAGTTAATTTGTTTAAAAAAAGTAATTGTGTTTGGAATAACTCTTGATAATATATTTAAGATGTTAATTATATTTTTTAACACTATGTATCTGTGTGTTTTGGAATTTATATTTAAGGTTAATTTGCTTCTTTCAGAAATGTTTATCTTTATTTTTTGGATTTAAAGTGAGGTTTTAAGATGATTATCAAGGTATAAGTTCAATTTTCTGTTTTTAAAAAAGTGAACTTGCTTAGCATCAGGGTTGGCAAAAACCCGGGTTTTTTCAAAAAAGCCCATGGACTCAGGAGTTTTTTAAATAAAACCCAACTAAAGCTGGGTTTTTAAAAAGAAATGTGGGTTTTTTTGTTTTTTTTAGGGAAAATGTAGGGTACTTGTAGCATATTGTAGCGTAAGTATATGAACAAAGCACAAGAATTGTCTTGGGGTAAAAAAAGCTGGAAAACTAGTTAAAATTCAGCATTTTCTGAAGAAGAGTATGAAAGACGACGAAACCCAAGAATGGTGAAGTTTCAGATTTTTTAGTTTCCATGATTACCAACAGTTAAGGCAAAATTACTTCTTGAGTGATAAAATCTATTGTTCGTTTTTAATTACTGCTATTTTTTTTTTTTTGCATTTTACTTAATTGTATTTCATTTTTTTATGCAAAACTACTGTAGAACCTCAAGTAGTTTAAATCCCTATTTACTGAATTCCAGCTTAATCAAGACATTTCTTTGAATTTTATGTTGCCTGTTTTTCTATTTCTGTGTACAGATTAAGAAATATGAAACTTTTCTTGTAAGATAATGAAAATACTGTACATCCTATTCTGTTTTCTGTCCGACCATTTGTAAAACCTGTTAATTTCTAAAAAAAATATAACTTGTTAATTCGAAATTTGTGACGTGTCGGGTTGCAGAAAATAATTCACATGAAAGCCTTTTAGCTAGAGTGGTTTCCTCTGTACAATCTACAAATATTGAGAAAACCAGACGTGACAGGACTTAGTCAAGATAATTTGAGTTATTTATTGACCAGTTAAAGATAAAAGTTAAATATATATTTTTTAAATCTTTGAAGTATTTTTAATGCCGTTAAGAGTTAAGAAATACTATTAAAGTTCAAAATTCATTTTTTATGTCCATTGTCTGTGGTGAAGAACAAATAAAATAGAAGCTTAAATTGTAAAAGTATTTAAATTAATTACTTTTTTAAAAAACATCTCAAAAAATTTAAAAAAACCCAAAAGTGGGCAAAATAATGGGTTTTTTCAAAAAAACCCATTGGGTCCAACCCTGCTTAGCATAACTCTAAATGATATATTTATGTGTTAATTTAGACCTTTTAAGACTCTCTTTTTTTTTAATAGAAGAAAATTTGTAAGTTGGTTATTTAAGTATGAGTTTATAGAAACCGGAAAAGTGCTTAGCATAAATCTTAATATATTTAAGATATTATTCCATTTTTTCAGAATACGTACCTATAATTTTTGGAGCAAAAGAAAAATATTAAGTTTATTATTTAAGTATAAGTTTATGAAATTTGTTTTTAAAAAAGTGAACATAGCCTGTTTTAATGTGTGTGTGTGTGTGTTTTTTTTATTTACTTGCGTGTTAGAAAAGTTTGATTAATGTCATACAAAACTGGAAACAAGAAAATGTATTTTAAATTTTTTTGTTTCTACTATTTTTATTTTCGTCATACATGGCTAATTACAATTATGACTTATTGTTCAGAAAAATGAATAATAAAACTATTCAATAATATTTTTAAAGAAATGATGTGTGAAAGGAATTTGATTTATTATTTTGAAGTCGCATTTAAAACATATGAAGAAGCAATGTAAGTGAAAGCAACTGCAAAGCCGGATATCTGGATCTAGCAATTAATGAGGTTCTACTGCATTTATATCATCAATTTCATTTCAGTTCAGCTAAGTTTTCTTTTGTAATAAAAGAACAAGTACTTACCTTGTGAAAATATAATGTTTTGGTCTCAATGTAACAATGTGTCCTTTGGGATATCTCAGAGCATCCAACCTTTAAAAAAAGCAAAATTAAATAGCTCCAATAAGAAAATAGAAAATAACAATAAATAATGACTTATTGGTTTAGTTTTTGTTGTAATGCTGATAACTAATCTCGAAAATTCCTCTACAGTTCAAGGAATGAATCTAGTCAAAAATAACCTGAAAGTTACAAAACTGAGCATTTTATTGACACTGAGGACCAAATTATAAAAATGGCTGATTTCCCCCCCCCTCTAACAATCTTTCTTTTCACAACAGCAGAAAGATATGTATAACTGTATAACAGGGAGGAGATGATTAGCTTTTTTGTTCATTAAGGCTCTATGAAACTTATAAGTTATTAAAATAAAAAAAACAGTTATTGACACAGCATTTGGAGGATTCAAATTAGAACACTTTAAACAAACCAAAAAAGAAAAAGGCAGCAAATATTTCTCAGGGTAAGTTTTAAAGGATTTTTCTAGCTAAGCGGCATAACATAGAACTTTATGCCAAACAAAATGCTGTGTAAGAATATGCCAGAAATGTGTTCCTCAATTCCATGGAAATGAAATGGAACTCAAAAAGATACAAAGTATCTTCAAAACAAATAAATAAAAAAAAAAAAAAAAATCCATGTCGTGTCCAAAAGCTATTTTTACGTTTTGATTATTGCAAATTAAGCATATGGTCCTTAAAAGCAAGAGAATTTTTAACAGAATTATTTCAACTGAAATGGAGAAAACGCAAGATAAATATTTATATAGTCCTTATCTTTATTTTTTAATTTTCATTGAAAATTTTGTTTATTCTTTATTAAATATAAATGGTGTGAATGAAAAGTCAAAATTAAAACATTGTTATAAAAATGAGTTTATTTTTTATAATGTAGAACATCAATAATCAATACAATTATCTAGGCTAATCATTTCAAATAACAGCAAAATAGCTTATTTTTACTGCATAAAAAATATTAAAAACAAAATACAAAAATGAACACATTATGACAATTGACCAAAAAGTGAAAACATAAAATTCACTTTGCAAATGAGAAATGTTTACGTAAAAAAGTAAATATTACATGACGTAAATTTTATAATCTTAAAAATAAAAAAAGTCAACATAACTACCACAGTTGGAAGAAGTTGGAATATGCACATACAGTTAAACGAAAATGTTCACACTTCTGGACAAAACTGGAAAAGAAAAAAAAAAGACCATTATGAAAAAAGAACAATATTGCTCATGTTAACTTTTATAAAAAACTACACATAACATACATACAGGTTACTGTAAAAGGTCAGAATTAGAGAGCGTCAACATTTACCAGTGATTTATTCACGGGAAATATTCAGTCTTTTGCTAATGTCTTTGCTCTGAATGTTGATGATCACCCTCAAATGATGACTTCTACCAGGTTACAGTCATATACACCCAAACCTGTTTTTTTTTTTTTTTTTTTTTTTTTTTTTTTTTTTTTGTGGTGGATAGGGACTGCATTTAAAAAAAAAAAATCACACAAAAAAATTTGTTCAAAACATCAGAGTTTCCCAAAAGTTTAAATTTTTTTTCTTTTTTTGCAGTGGACAGGGACTGCATAAATAAAGTCTCAGGTAGAAAATAACCCAAAATGTTATATTTAAGCAAAATCAAAATTCACCAAGTGATGATAATTTTGCCGACCCCCGAAAATTTCCTGAATAAGACTGTTGACTACCATCAGGATACCCCGTCGTCACTAGAAAATACTACTGTCTGTCTTTCATGAGAAAAGCTCCCGCTGTCAAGTCTGAGCCCGCCTACTGCCATAGAAACGGACTTTGTTCATTTTCTGCAAAAGCCAGGAAGGCTTTTTGGCGCCATTTCGGCACTTGCCT
Organism: Uloborus diversus; assembly: GCF_026930045.1. Lineage (NCBI taxonomy): Eukaryota > Metazoa > Arthropoda > Arachnida > Araneae > Uloboridae > Uloborus > Uloborus diversus. The sequence continues at coordinate 89,780,592 of NC_072734.1, forward strand.
TCTCGCCTGAGTGCAGTCGTACGGTTTTTTCCAACATTAAGCTTCCCTTGGAAAAATGAGACGAGACTCGTTGCTATAGCAGTAGACAGGCGCAGATATTTCGGCGGGGACTTTACTTGTGATGGACGGACAGTACCTCACACTTGTTTTATAAGAAAATTCCACTTGTTCTATAAATAATCGTCATATACCGAACAAAAAAAAAAATCACACAAAAACAGGTTTGGGTGTACAGTAATATACAGTACATCCTTGTTAAACATGCAAACTTCTATTTTTGCAACCGTTTGTCCCAGATGCGTATTTTCAATTGCAAAAATAATCAAATAAAGTGTAAAGTTAAGATATTGAAAGTTTGAAGCAAAAAAGAAAATTAGCGAAAAAAATACAAAATCTAACTTTTTATTCAGACCCTAGGTTTCCTAACTTATATTTAGGGAAATAATCATAATTGAAAGTTTGTCATTAGTACGACAAACATTTACAGAGATATGAAACACAGCGTTTTGTGACCTTAACCACTTTACACTCGCAGTCAATAACACTTTTTGGGGGAAATATAACGGCTAACAAGGGTTATTATATGTTTGCCTTTAAAATTATGTGCATATAAAATTATATGTGTTCATAGAATATGTGTGTTTTTCACACTGTACACACATTTGTATTGTGTTTTTCCATACCATAGCAAAACATTTTATGCATTCATTTTTCAATAGCAATGAAAAATATAAATATTTTGGATTTTTACTTCAACAACCTGTCATTCTCCTGAAAGAGAGATAAGTTCCAATCTCATTTTCTTCAGTCTCTTAAAAACTTTGAACTCCAATACCTGTCAAGTTTTTGTCACAAATGTTTCAATTTTTGGAATTATTTTCAATGAAGATTAAACATAAGTTAGAGACCTAAGATCTGTATAAAAAGTTTTATTTCATACTTTTTTTTCACTATTTCCTTTTTCATTTCCAACTTCTGCACCTTACTTTGACCATTTTTGAAATTGAAAGTATGCATCTAGGACAATGGTATCAAAAATAAAAAAAAAGTCTTGCACGTTAAACGGGGACAAGCTGTGTGTATAACATACATATCAGGGCCAGAGGATATTTGGGTCCGTTAACGGACACTTCACAAAAATCTGATCAACCAAAATGGACCTTTCACAAAATCCTGATCAACCAAAACGGACCCTTCACAAAATTCTGATAGACAAGAACGGATCTTTCACAAATTGCTTATTGAAAGAGCAAATCTGAAAGCAAAATAAGGCATATTAAACCGATAATTTTTGGAACCTTTTTTAAAGTCCAATTAGAGGGATCAGCTTATACAAAATCTGCTAATTTTCCAAAGAAAAAAAAAAAAATGGGCACTCTTGTGATGCTCCTGCAAGCGATAAATTGCTACTGCCAAATAAAAATAATGCTTGCTGTTTGTTTATTGGAAATGAACAGCTGAAAATAAGTTTGGTTTTATCACAGCTAATTAGCAGCAGTGTTGTAAACTTTTCTGAAAAGGCGTTGGTAAGCACTTTTCTCCCCCCCCCCCCCCCCCGCTCATGATTTAATAAACAATAACAATAATATATATCAGCGAAATGAACTTAGAATTGCAAAAGGGATAGTAAGGGTGGGGGAAAAAATATGATCGCTTCAGCTAGGTTACCAACTTCAAAATTATCACCATTTAGGGTCTGGCGTTAAACCTTTATAATGACTTGATTAGAAAATATTCTCATCATTTTACCAGCTGGTCAATATTTGCGTTTTTATGGTGCAGTGCGATGTTTAACTGGAATTTTGGGAGAAAATTATATGGGTTTGATTTTTCGATGCTAACAAGGATGATTAACTTTAAATAAACTTTTACTTGCCTTTTTTTTTCTTTAGATGTCTACATTTTGAAAAATACAATCTTTTAACATCCGATATGATAATCATATTTTGTCCTTTTTTCAAGCTAACTTCGCTTGATTAGGATGCAAATAAATAAAAAGTCTATTTTTGTTAGAACGCTCATTTCAAGTTTTTAGAGCAAAATTCCATTTTCTTTTATGAGTCAAAAATTTAAATGCGGATTCGATGGTTTGATTAATTAATTTTTTTTTTTTTTTTGCTTCAACTGTGTCCACAGATATTAATGATATGTTTATCATAGCACTCTAAAATGCAATTTTAAAATAATTTTATGAAAAATATTTCTTTTACAAGCCGTTTTTATACTTTTGATGCCTTCACTATAAGAATAGCGATATCTTTGCATCTGCTATGGGAATCCAATTTTTTGAATTTTTGATGTTTAGTACGCTTTGTTAAGTGGTAAACAAATAAAATTTCTTTTTATTTTTGTTAAAATCACGGAATTTATAAGTTTTAAACGAAATTCTGTGCTTTTTAAGAGTGTCTTGGGTCAAAAAGTTAAATGCTAAACCCTTGTCTGTTTTTTTTTTTTTTTTTGTTACAATTATTTTAAGTGCTGTACAGAAATATTTCTAGTATAATTTAACATAATGTAGAATGGTAGATAAATATTGCTACTTGAGAGAGCGATTCCCCCCCCCCCCCGCCAAATACTAGAAAAACACACCAGAATGATTCTCAACACAGAAGAGGAAAACACTCAACTTTACGTTTAAATGATGCAGTTTGTGCCCTCTCTAAATTATAAAATTTTGTTTTAACCAAAAAAAAAAAAAAAAAATTCCTTTTTTTTTTGCAAAATTATTTGATTTTTTGCAAAATTAATTCACTTTTCACAAAATTATTTGATTTTTCACAAAAAGCGGACCCTGTGAAAAATCCTGGACAGACCCCTGCATATAAATAAGCATAAATACATACTTATTGAAGTTGGCCTGGAAAAAAAAAAAAAACAGAATATACAAGAAGTAGCAACAGTCCATGGAGACAAGTGAAGTTGTATTCTCATTTTCTTTTCAAAAGTTTTTAGATAGCTTATCAGGGTTGGTGTAAAATCTTTTTTTTTTGAACAACTCCCTCCCCCTTTAGATTTAAAACAGGTTTTTTTTTTGTTTTTGTTTAAACCGGGTTTATTTGGTTTAAACACTATTTGTAAGAAAAACAATTCTATTTTTGGAAAATCTTAATTGTTATACCTAATTTCTTCATAATTAAATAATTAAGAGTAAAATCTTGTAATTTCATTTCCTCATACTTAGAGATTTAAATGCGAGTACTATATTGTTTGAAAATCTTTAACTATTATAAAAAATACAATATGTAAATGGGTCTTGGTATACATCATCAAAGAAATTACTGTAATAGTTCAGAGATTACTAATTACAAATAACTAAGAATAAATTCTTGCAAATTAATTTCCTCATAATCATACCTATCGACTATAATATAAATTAAAAAAAAAAAGTAAAATTAAAATCATGCATTCTTAAACATAGAAAAGATCTTGCAGTATCTACAAATAAATCATAAGCCTGATTGATGTACATTACACAACTTTAAAAATCAAAAGATCAATGCATATTTTGTTTAAAGATTTAAAAAAAAGTTACAAATCATGAAATTTATTTACCTAATGTATCAGTGACAACAATTATAGAAACAGGACAAGTAGTAGTATCATTATGTTTTTTCCTTTGTAAGCATTACTTAATCTGGTTTAATGCCTTTAGGAATACAATTGTTTTATTAAAGAAAATAAAATTAATTTTAATTAAGTCTCAGTACAAACAAATGAAAATACTCTTGTAACATATTTTAATAATGAAGACTCATTAAAATTAATGTTTATTGATTCTTCCACCATTCAAACCTGAGACTTCTTTTATTATATATATCGGGATCAAAAAAGTTCTTTGAAAGGTGAAAATTTGGTATTAATTTTTTTTAAATAAGAGCACTAACTATATGAATATTTTGTTGTTTTCATAATTTATGCATCGTCTATCGGGGATGCAAAAAGTGAGAAGGTATAAGTGCAATTTTATGCATATTCTACTTGCATTACCTTAAAAAATATAAGTTTCTAAGTTTATTAAATCTGTAATTTATCTAGAAAGATTTGCTATTTGCTTTGCAATAATAAGATTTTACTCTTTGCAATAATATGCAAAATTAATGAAAACATTTGGAGAAAAACAATGAAATTTTTGAAAAAAAAAAAAGTTTTTATATAAAAAACACTTGGTTTAAACCAAACAACCATGTAGCTTATAATTTTGAACTGTTAGAAAAAAACTCATAACTTACAGTTGTTGTAACCTTTTAAAGATAAAATTATATACGTAATAAGATCCAAAAGTTTGGGGACAAGTTGTATTTAGCCTTATATTAAATAGTTCACATCACCGAAGAACATCCACCTTCAAAATAGTACTCTTGAGCGACTATGCACTTCTGCCAACGTTGGCATAACTTTTGGCAGCACTCCTGGAAGGCTTTTTCACAACATCCTCCAAGGACTCATGCAATCCTTGGAGGATGTTGTAATCTTTTAACTTCATCGTGGTGAAGAAGGAGACTTCCATGTTAAGGATGCAGGCTTCGATTGGATTTCAAACAAATAACGCCAGGTTTTGTTGGACTTAGCTCCGTGTGACTTTTACCTATTCCCAGCAATTAAAAAAAAAAAAATGCAGGGACGGCGCTTATTTTCCTCTGATGAAGTTAAAGATGCATTGCAGGTGGCCTTACACGACGTCATGAAAAATGGTTTCCAGGAGTGCTTTCAAAAGTTATACAAATGTTGGCAGAAGTGCATAGTCACTAAAGGTGACTATTTTGAAAGTGGATGTGCTTCAGTGATATGAACGATTCAGTCAAGTTTAATATACAACTTGTCTCCAAACTTTTGGATCGTACTACATACAGTCGACTCTCAATAATTTAGTGTTTTCAATTCAAAGTTGTCTCTATAGCTCGAATGTACTTCTTTTGAGTCTTAAGTTTTTACAAAAGTTTCGTTTTCATCTTACGAGAAGAATTCAGCCAAAAAGATAAGAAAAAAAAAGTTTATTTTTCTTTTACCACATTGCTTTGCTTAGCTTGCATGAGAACTATGAATAAACAGTAGTAGTTAATAACTGCTTTAAGAGCTGTAGTTTCATAAACATCAATGATAACAAAGCTAAAGCAACCAATGAATAGGATCATTTTGAAATCTTTGTTGATATGGCATGACACTTTTATTGAATATTTAAGAAAATGTTACTACAAGTGAATCTTTGTTCCATAGACTGATTGTGTAAGCAGTTTGTGGAGTCTGCTTTTGCAAACCATTTACAACTAATCAGCAAATATCAGATTTTTCAAATACTTTACTGCAGTAACTGGAAAATTTTGAAAATGTGGAAAAGTTTCAACTTTTTCGTTCATAAAATCTTTTTTGATTTATGTGTAAATATTTTAAATATTTTCTAACAAGAATTGATAGTTGAGACAATATTAAATTTTTGACTTACTTTTTCTAGTTTACAGTACATATGCAATATAGTAACAAGTCTCATATGGGTCATTCTCCAGAAAAGGTAACTTTTGAACGCAAATTTTTTTCAATTTCGAAATGTTTTGTTTTCATTTTTTTTTCATTCTTACATGAAAATTTACTAGAAGCAACCACAAACAATGGCCCACCTAAGTTCCCATTACTTTACTCATAAATAATAAAATTTTTTGAAAATATCTTGTTCACGGAAAAGAAAAAAACTTTGAATGTTTAAAAATAGAGGCAAATTTAATATCAAAGTAGTAATTTTGTTAATTGTGCAAACAATGAGCTATTTTAATGATTACTAAGAATCTAATACAGTTGGATCTCTGTTTAACGACGCTCTATTTAACGACGTTCTCTATTTAACGACGGCTGTTCAAGGTCCCAGATGGTCCACTGTAGTGTTAAAAGCATTCTATTTAAGGATGTTTTTTACTTACGGACGATTTTTTGTGGTCCCTTGAAAGTTGTTAAACAGAGAGCCAACTGTATTAAGCTCTCTAAAATAAAATATGGCTTAATTAATAGTTATTTTTTTTTAGTTCAAATGTGTGTTAAAAAATACACTTGGTTTTTAAAACAAAATCTATATCTTGTTTTTCGACAAAAATCTCACAACTTGTTTATGGCTGAAAATAAAGAAGTGGGCTTCCTTGTATCATGGAAAATAAAATTTGATGTCATTACTGCCATGCGTTAATCAGGAATGGCATTTTGTGTTTAGTAACGGAGGTGAGAATTTATTGTGTGAGATGACTCCTTATTCTACAAAAACGAACTAAAAAACATTAAAAAAATAAATATAGTTATATAGTTAATATTTGAGACACTTGTGAAAGTAATAATAAATAAAAAAGTATATATAATGAAACAAGTTATTTAGCAACATAAACTGTCACACAAGGTGTGACAAGCCACAGAAGTGAAAATTCACATGTTGTGAACCAAAAATACACTAAAATAAAAAATATTATTAAAAAATTGTTGGCAGGTTTAAATAGATTATTTTTGACAAAATTAAAAACAGGGTGGCGACAGGAACTGGAAAAAAAAGTTCCCTGACTTTTCCCTGATTAAGTTCACCAAATTTCCCTGATTTATGTTACCAATGATAATGCTTTTCTTTCTTTGCCCTACTTGAAAAGCATTGCATATTAAATAAAATGCAGTGTTTAAAACGGTTTAAACTGTTGATTATAAATATATTTTGAAAAGATGCGTCTTTTTTTTTTGGTAAAAATTGTACATTAAATTATCGACAAGATGTTGCTGCAAGAATAACAAGTGATAGTTAAAGTATGGAAATAATGTAGTTTTACTTACATAAATAATACTGCCATGTGTAGGTAAACGGCAGTATCTGCAGAAATTAGTTTTCGAGGTATTTGAAGAAATGTGTGGTGGATTCAATACTAACAATAGGAAAATGCTGAAATAAGACGTCTTTTTTTCACGCCTCTTTTTCGCGGAAATCAAATTAGCGAGTATGTACAGTAAGGATAACGTACAATAGATGACAAAAAAAAAAAAAAAAAGTGCAGTTTTTGCCCTTTACCTGCACATTACAAAATCAACATATTTATGTAAAACAAATTAAAATCTTTCAACAACCAGTCATATTGAGCTATTCTCTAATCAAGAACTTAGGTTTTAATGAATGAATACAGCATTTTAACTATTAAAAAATAATAAAAATATTTACTTATGTACACAACTTAATTTCAAATGATTTCATTAGTTATCAGAAAAAAATCTTAGATTACTTTAGTAACAAACATTGAAACGCAAAACCAATCATTAATTTCAAAATGTATATGATTTTGAAACAAAAGTTTTTAAGTCTGAAAAAAAAGAAAGGGAGCAGTCGGCATGACAGCTTCTTCTTTGCCTGTAGGGTTGTTTATTTTACATTGCATGCAATGCGTGAAGGAAAATTCAAGCTAGGTAAAATAAACAACTTTATAGACACAGAAGCAATCTTATCTTCTTAATTAACAGAAGCTCATCCTAATTGAATACCTTGACCTTGAGGAAAAAATATACACAAATATGAGGTACTGTATAATCGCACCGCATTAATTTTATTTTTAAAAACAAATAATTGGCAGAAAATTCGTAGGGAATCAAAGTACTTCATTTTTCAAGGGAAATTTTTTTTTTTCTTCATTTGATGAATTTTCCCTGAATTTTTGTTATTTTTTTAAAAATTGATATTTCCCTGAGTGATAAAGCTCCCTGACTTTTCCCTGATCTCCCTGATTTGTCGCCACCCTGTAAAAAACATTGTTAAATGAATTGTTCCTTAAAGTTTTTACTGTAAGAGGCGTGTGACAAAAAAGTTAACACTTTTTGAAGAATGACCCATATGCGATACTATGCTCCAAAAACTAAACTCAGTGGGTGCAAGGTACACTGTGCCTATCTCTGTTTACAAGACCAAGAGCTCTGGAGTGCAAGGCAGATTATTTGTTTCACACTTTTATTTCATTGTATTGGTATTTGCTGTTATGGGATTTTACTGAATTGTACAAAACACATATAATGCAAATAATATAAAGAATCTTACCAATAAAATAAGTTGATAAGCCCTGAGAAATCAAGATTTTGATTGAGTAACTGAAAGAAATATTTAAATAATTATAAAGGTAGTTTTACAAACAGTTCATCTGATTAATTAAGAAAAAAACTAAATTCTCTTAAATTGCTTTACACATTCAAAAAAGTTGGATATTCAAATGAAATTACTCTAATTCAAAGATGGTCTTAAAGATATCTTCATATTTTTAAGTCAAAACAAAGCACATTGATTCCTTCTGCATTTAAAATAAGGGCAAAATGTTTTTGCACAAGTATACAATAAAATTTGCATAACATGCAAAATTAATTATTGGTTTCAACTTCACATTAAAGTAAAACACTTTCATAAAAAAAATCAAGAATTGAAAAAATAAATTTAAAAATGCAATAAAGAAGTTAGTTTGAATAGTAGAATGCTGGTGGTCGAGGCGGGTAGTTATAGATATGTTACTTGATTGAAATTAGGATCTATTTTAAATCATGGTGAGCAAGAAAAATTCCAAATCATCAATGGTTTTTGGACAACTAAATAAAATACATTATAATGAGACCAAAACCATGTTTTATTGTTTCCAATTATTAATTTCTATAACCTACTCAAATTTTGGGATCGATGAAACTAATGGCGAACTAATTTAAATACCGATTTAAATTGGGTTTTTTTCATAAAAACTAATTGAACACTTAAAAAAAAAAAAAGATCTCTCGGTAATAGAGTTATCCCAAATGGCTTCAAATGCTCTGTTCATAACCAGTCAGACAATGTGAATACGGAAGAGCATGAGGAAAGAACTTAAAAAGGATACCCAGCTTGGTTTTCTTATGTATGGCCCCTTAGATAATCTAATTTATTTATTTATAATCTGAGAATACATAAATACATAAAGCCCCAAATTGTTCCTACTTTCAAATATTTTTTCCTTGAATAATTGGATAATCCAAACTAATGTTTAGTCTCCTCAAATTTTCCAGTCACCTAAAATTTAAATTATGATTTTAATTAGAATTATTTAATGTAGTTTTTGGTTCAATCAGAATCTGATCAGCAAAATCCATAAGAAAAAAAAACTTTTTTAAAAAACAACAAAACCTTAAGTTTTAAAATAAGAGTTTAAGAAAAGAAATTGATTGACTACAAACTGTGAAGAGCTTTGTTGAATTGAACTAACTTTAGAAATGAACTTTTTCATTCCATAAATGAAGAAGATTTTGTCCATGAAGTAAACTTAACTAAGCAAAGTGAAACAACCAGTTATCACACAATTATTTTAGCGATTCAAAGTTGAAATTAATGAAGCAAAAGTGTATGGCACTTAGTTACATTGACAAAAATTTTATTTACTAATTTATTTTTTAATTTCCATTTTCAAGGTGTTAGTAGAAAAGTTGAAAAAGATGTTATTGGTAACAAGAAAGCAGAGATAAGTTTCTTTTTATTACTATTCCTTTAATAGATTCCCGAATCCCGTATAACTGGCTCAAATGAGACCAAGGGTAACCGGGATAAAAGAAATATTATAGGGGAAAGTAAACTATTATATGCATTTTTAAAAAATGTGTTATAGCATTGATTGCCTCAAACAACTAAAAGCAGTTTCTTAAGTGAATTTCTAAAAAGCTGTTGAAAACCATTAGGAAGAATGTATAAAAAATTCACTCATGGTTTTACTGCTTGGGGGGCGGGGGGGGGGGGGGGAGTAGTTCGACGGCTTTATGCATAATTTGGGCATTTTATAAAAGCATTACATTAATGAATGAAGCTGATGTCTATTGTTCCATACAGCAAAGTATCATTTCTAATGCATTGGACAGGGTCTAGATTGTCATCCGTTTTAGAGTCATAGCCATCATGAACCACATCAGCAACCCCTTGATTATTACAAATCAGTTGAGAAGAGAGTTTTACATAGTTTATCTAACATAAGCTCTAGTCACCTATCTTTATTTTGAAGGTTTTTTTTTTTTGTAATTATAGTACATAATAAAGAACTTTTTTTTACAACTTGATTTTTGATTTTCATACTTAAAAATTAATTACACCTGGTTAAAGCAGAGATCCGGTTAATCATAAGCCAGTCGATAAAAAAAACCTAAAATTCATTTCTGATTAATTAAAATTTTCACAATCAAGAATTACAAATTTATTACAGAAGACTATCATAATGCACACCTTGGGGGCAGAGGTTTTGCATTAGATACATCAGCCGACAAAAATCAAATATAATATTCAGCCTCCATCAATTTTGCACATGTTTTAACTGCAGTGAATATTAAAGCTTAAATTATGCAATTTAATCCTTATTCACAAACAAATATGTTTCATAATCAAAAGGAAGTGTATTATCCTGCACTTTCACTTTCTTCAAGGTTTGCATAACAGCTGCATTTTCACGAACACTCTTGAACTTTCTTTTCACTGTGAAAACTAATTTTCATTTAAAAGTTTTCAATTAGAATTAAATTATGAATAACTATTTCAAACTATAATTTGCCAAATTGGTTATGTTTGCAAGGTAGAATTGAAGCTTTTTATAGCTGCAAAACTTATTGTTTACATCTGAAAAGTTGTGCAGCTTATATAGGGAATTGCATTTTATAGGTTACCATTTTAAAGTACCCCGGGTATAGGTGATTTTTTTTTTGGCGTTCATTCTACTTGGCAATTTTTTTTTTTTTGAAAAGGAATGATTATGATGAAATTATTTACTGTATGGCAACATTTTAACTTTTCAAAAGAAATCTAGCAACACATGTACCAGGCTTAACAACCATTTCATTTATCAAAATAAAAAAAATGTGTTTGTAGCGAGTGATAAACTTCTTTCTAGAAAAATTTGCAGGAAGTTTAGGAAAATTTTTGTTTGGATTTGATACAAGAATTTTCCTAACAGAAAACTCAAAAAATAAGTAAATTTTAATATTAACAAAAGAATTATAGTACTTTTAGTTACAGGGGGTAAAACGGGTATAGCTAAAATTTATATAATAATTATCCAAGTTATAAACATTGAATTCATGAAGATTGAATAAACAGGAAGTACCTTTGCGAGAGGTACTGTTTACGTTTGAAAATTTAATTTCTAAAAAAGGCTATAAATAAGTACTCTGAATATATCAGTTCTATTTATTAATTTAATTATTATAACATATGCCAATTTGTTGTTTAAGGTATTAAATTTTTTGATCATTATAATAGTTCATTATTAAGGGTTAGTAATTTACACCAGGTTAATTATTATATAAGGTTCATTGATACATATTATATGACATAGTATGTATTGATAGCTAATATATTATTGTCTTTTTTTATATCATTTTCAAACCAACATGTCCAGAACATAACCTAAATGCAACCTCACACCAATCATTACAGAATTCTAATGTCCCATAGCTAAGTTGTATTGAAACAAATAATTTTCCTGCCACACCTCTTTTTTTTTGAAACAGCTAAGACAAGCAATCATTAACACCCTTTCGCCACAGCTATATTCTATCACTTGGGAGGCTATGAACAATTTACAAAAAAAAAAAAAAAAAGAGTGCAAGCAAAAATGGGAAAGTTTTAACTACAGAGAAGGTGGCTGCAAGATTGTACTCGGAACAAGCACGATAAAAAAAAAAAAAAAGATAAAACACCAATGGAGTAAAAAGTGCGACTCTGTGGTTCTCCTAGTTGTTAAACCAAGCCAATGGCGACTGGGTTGTTGTTAAACTTGTGGAAGAATTCTATTCAAATTCACGGGTTTAATTACTAAAATCTCAGCTGAAAGTGAACATCCTGAGAAAGTTTGCTAGAAAACCATTTTCCAGATCACCCTATATGTTCCTTGAAAAAGATGACATTACTGATAAGCAGGCATCACAAACTTTAAAAATACTATGTGAAATTAACCAAAATTCAATTTTTTTCAGCTTTTTCTGCACATTGCAATGTTTTGTTTTAGCCTAGTTATTTTTTTTGTTATAAACGTGTACTATGCAGCTCTTTGTTGGAAATGCATAATGCAGTTGTATTTCAAGTTCATTAACAACCTCACCACCACAAGGAGGTGGCTGCATTTCGAGTTTCATCTGCCCTTCCCATCTACTCAGCCAAGTTATTTACGTATTTTCGATTACTATATGACTTTAAACACATTATGTGTACTAGATATGTGACATATCTACTTTTGAGTACAGGTTTGAAGTTGAATTTTGAGTCAGTTTTAGCACTGATGATTACAAGTATAATGTTTGTCTTATAAATGTGCTCTAAATACCAATTTACCTACTCTTTAACCAGTTTCATTACCTTGAGCAGCCGGAGTGTGAAATGGCTACTATGTCAATTTGTAGAACTTGTTATTGGTCACATTGTTCATGGCAGTGAGTGACAGTTAAAATATAAAGATGTTGAATCAGAGAAAGGCATAAGAGGCAAAAGATCAGGTAGACGCAAGAGTAGGAAGAGCAACTTTATACTTACGATCATAATACCAAAACTGAATCATTAGTACAACTTCATACCCTGGTCAAACTTTGAAATTCGTTTAAAATCATGCAGTAAGTGTAAATGTAAGTCTTGTAATGACTATCCTTTTTGGTTGTGTGGATGGGAAGGGCAGAGTGAAGCATGAACAGCAACCACATCCTTGTGGTGGGTTCTCGATTTTTGATGCATTAAATAAATACATTTGCATTTCCAACAAAGAGATGCACAGTGCACATTTATTGAGGAAAAAAATACACTGGATCATAAAAGGAGAAATATTGCTATATAAGAAAAATGGTTTTAAAAAAAATCGATTTTTGGTTAATTTCCCGAAAATGTACGGTTTATTCGCGTAGTAAAAACTGTAAAGGAATATAGTTAATCATAAAAATATGTGACTGAAAAGAGTGTCAAAAGGAAGCATTTAAGTGGTTTTAGAATAAAAATTTCAAATATTTGTATTTTCATAAACATTTTTGGAAATTGTCATTTTTTGGCCTTTTTTTTCTAATCTTTAAACTTGTTTCCTGGTAGCTAAACCTTAATATTTTTCAAATATAATACTAGAAATGAATTTCTTGGGAGCAAATACAGTGCATCCGAAATTTGCAAGTCAAAGTAAGAAAAAAAAAAGACATACCCTACCTTCAGAAGAAAAAATATTTGCAGCCAAAAGAATTAAGAAAAACAAAATTTCATAATAATTTCGACTTACCTTTAAAAAAACACCAATGCATTTATAAATGGCTTTAAAGCATTTACCTTAATTCTCAATCGAAGTGCTACTATGCTGTATTACACCATGAGGACTTTCCTTTTTCTTAACTGCTGGCATCATGGCCTAAGTAAAGCTATTGAATGAAGAATTTTGTAACAAAGTTAGTGATGCAGTATTTGAAATGAACATTTTAATGATAAATAGTACCTTCATAATATCCATTTTATATTGTTGCAAATATATTTAAAAAATTGATCAAGCTAATCCAGTCAAACCTAGTTTACACTGCACCCGAAAGTCTACCATTTTTTGAAATTCATAAATTTGTGGCATATAATGTTGATGTTCAGCGAATTTTGATTTCACCAGTGCTTTAGTGTGGAATTCTGGCTTTTTACAACACTATGCTGCTTAGATACAATCAAACCTTTCTTTTATGACTGAAAAAAAATCCAGCATCTTAAATACTTGAAAAATATTGGAAAGGATCATTGTCGGAGTTTCTGACAAGCAATAAAAGATTTTTACTACAAGTCCAAGCATGCCATCTACTTTAAGAACTAACAGTGGGTAATAGTACGGAAGTCCTAAAAGTGACAGGTTTTAAGAATCTTTGACATGAGGAATAATAGTAAGTAATGTTTCCCAAGACCAAAAAGGGGCTATTCTTTTTTTAATTTTATGATATACTACATGAGTGGATTGTGATGCAAATCTAACTGCTCGTGGTGCACCATGGTAACTCTTGAGTGGCTAAAAGATCTACAATTTCGCATGTCTAAGAGCAGTAATACTCTCCGATTTTAGAGCTGCTCTGATGCTTGTAGCTGATAACCGCCACTTGATACATTACATACTGGATTCAGGGGTGCCCACCACCCCTAAGAGCAAGGGCGCATTCCCCCCCCCCTTAAAAGGAAAATATGCATTAAAACAACCTTTCAACAGAATTTCAATGGCGCAGTTTGCGCCATGACCTCCCCCCCCCCAGGTGGGCATCCCTGCTGGATTATCATCATCACCTCTGGAATCTAGCGACTCAAAAAATCTTATAGTCCTGCAGTGGATTCTTGCTCACAGTGAAATACCTGGTAATGAGATTACAGATTACACGGCCAAAAGGGTGCTCTAGTCACGGAGTATTCCTCGACCAATGTCTTTTTGAGAGTGGTTGTAATGTAATATGTAAATGACGATTAATGCTGAATTAAGTGTGTGCAAACTAAACCAAATTTTATACCTTGCACTTCCAGCTTTGAAATTGTTCATAAAAACATTGAAAATGTTGCCAATAGATAGCACCACATTGTCCTGCTGCTGGCAGTTTGCTTAATGTAACGATTAACGTAGAAAAGGTATGTCAGTCGCATCCAAAAACATCAGTTTCAATGTTTTTTTCTAACATAAAACAATTTTTTTCATGTTTGCAAATTTCTATTTTGCTTCTGATTTCTTAAATGTTACTATATAAAAACATTTCATAATGATTAATTTATTTCAATCATCGAAATCAGCAGTAAAAATGACTTTTTAAATCAAGTCGGCCAGAAAATATACTTCGACATAGTTCTAAATGTTTCAATCACCTTATCCATTATTGTTTGATATTTAAATGTCGACCTATGTCGTTTCTACGTCAATCAATATTTTTGTGCCAGTTGGGCCAGAGTTCGACATTTGCTCAAAATTTTAATATTGAGGAGAAGAATCCGCTTCCCTCGCTCTGGGTAACCAACGAATGTCTCCTCCCAAGGTAAGAAAATTATATTTACAATAAAATATCCCTCTATTGCGGACGAATTTTTTTGTCCGCAATAGAGAGGTGTCAGCAGGACAGGGGTTTAATAATATTATTTGCATTGGAACTGGGGAATTAAAAATTGTCTGCATAAGAGGGGTGTCCGCCTTTGAGGGGTGTCTGTTAGGAGGGGTTTTATTGTATATAATTTTGTTAATTAAAAATATTTCTTTCATTTGCATTTCATTCCAGCTTTCTTTACTACTAATTATGCTTATAAGTTGTTCAATGCGGCACTTATGGCAGGTGAAGCGCATATATTAATTTTTTTTTTTTGAGAATATATTTCGACATGGCCCTTACTCCCGAAAATACGGTATATCATTTGTTAGAGTAACTTTGTTGTTCACATAAATTTTAGCCAGGTTTTTGACAGAAATTTATGTTTTTGTCAATGTTAAAAACAGTATCAAAAAAGATTTTTTTTAACATGACTGTAAAGACTGTGGTTAAAACCACCAACTGTCAAACACTTGCCAACCTGGATGAGTGTATGAGGGAGGCTGTTTTAAACGATTCATCGGAAAATATTGTGCGCTAGTCCTAAAACAATGCCCTGGATACCAAAGAGGTTGGTGACAGGGTGAGAAAGAACAAAATTCCTGGCTTGGATATTTCAAAAAGGCTGTTTATTAGTTCTTTGTAGCAAAACCATGTTTTACTTTTAAGCTTTTTTTTTTATCAAGTTCATTATCTCTAAGGCTTATAAATCCATCTCTAACAGGTTCCTGATTTTTTAAAAAAATCAAAAAAGTCGGATTTTTCTGATTTAAATCAGACTTTTTTTATTTTTTAAAAGTCTTCAAAAATTTGTAGTTATTAATTACTTTACACCTATAAACATAATACATTTCATACAATAGATGAATTCATTCAGCTTACTTTTAAAACTAAGATAAGTTCTCTAACTATTCACTAGATTTTTAAGATTTATAAATATGTTATTTTACTTAGATAAGAAGTGATTTTATTCTTTGCTTAAAAATAAAGTTTCCATTATCAAGTATGCTTTAGTGAAAAAGAATATGCTGAGCAATTACTTTTCTTAACTAGTGTGTGTGTAACTTAGTGATTGTGTTTTAGAAAAACTGCAACTTTTTATTTGGTACTATACTGAATTGAACTGTAATTTCGTAGTAAAAGCAATATTGCAAGAGTGAAATCTGTTTCACACACAGAAAGAGGGATCCATGTAGTTTTGCCTTTTGAATTTAAGAATATTTTATGCAGTGTAGGGAAATTTAAAGCAAAACATTCTAAAAGTGCAAAATTAATTTATACAAATAAAATGAACCGATTCAAATCAATTCTTTTTTTAAAAAATCAATGAACCCTAATTTCAAGTAGTCAAAAAATATTTTGTGCCGCTTGGCAAGTGTTGTTAACACTTCAAGACCTTTTTATTAATTTCATTTTGAGTAGCTAGGGAAATTCCACCACAGCAAAACACTTTCATCTTCTGACTTTAATGCAAATAATTTTTTAACTATTAAAAAAGTACTTTAGGATATAAATAAAGCACCTCGAATTGATCCTGGAACTTTTAGAGACTCAGGTTTTCAAGATTCTACTGTACAACTAAATGAAATTGCAAATGGCAGTTCGGTCTAAGAATATTTTCTTCCACAGCTTACCTTTTTATTTTCATAAAAAAAATAGTCCTGGAAAAAGTTGACTGCTGATGATAAAAAAATGGCTATAGAAACAGAAGTCTCTACCAGCCGCTGACCACTTACTAAAAATTTGAATTTTCAGGTCATGGCATCGTCTAAATAGACGAAGTAATTTTCTGACACAAACACAATCTAGTTCACCTAGTGAAAAAGTTCCTAAAATAGTTAAGATTTGTTCAGTTTCATTATTCTCCAGTGTTTTCCCATTTGGTCGAAAAATTTCTCGTGGTTTTGACTGACAAGCTTATCTTGATGTGTTTGACAGTTCGGGCCAGTTAGAGCCTCACCTTATTCCCCAACCCCTCTTAAAGAAAAAAGAAATTTCTCCTTTTGCCTGCTTTTATGAAACTTAAATTTTTAAAAAAGGTTTCACTACTGGCTAGAGCGAAATTACCGGCAGCATTTCTAAACTTACATTTTTCAGATTTCTTCAATATTTTTCTCCTTTCTTTTCAATTTAAAGCACATAAAACTTTAAATAGAGACAAAGAAGTTTTAAAGATTGAGAAAGCTGAAAAAAAAATTATAATATATATATATATATCTGTGTGTGTGTGTATATCTAATTTGAATTCTGACATTTTGAATTCGAATTATGTTTTTCGCAATCACGAATTGCGGCAGGACCCTACTCATTGGAGGCTATTGTTTCTAGAAACGGCTCATGTCCTACCAAGCCTGCTCCTCCTCCTCGGCGGTTACGTGCGTATGTGTGTAAGGATTTGTTTGTGTGTATGCAGGACATGGACGCCACTGCCTAGGAGGAGGAGATTCCGGTGGACAGTGCTGCTAGTGAAGGCTAGGACCAGAGGAGCGGAACCGTCCTATGCTGGACGGCGGTGCTGCAGAGGCCCCTGGTCCATTCTGAAAAAGGAACCGGACATCAAGGATGGTCAAATGAAAGCAATAAGCAATCGTGATCGCTCAAAAAAAGATAAATATATGATGAATTAACTAGTACTCGGTTTGAATAAAAAGGATTTTGCAGATATTTCATTATTTTTTCAAACAGATAAGCAAGTGTAAGATGATTCAATTCTGAATGGGCAGGCAAAGGGTAGCAATTGAAACTTTTTCATTTTAGCTATCTATTGCACCGTTAGCTTTATTGCACAAACGTACTTGTTTGGTTTCAGCTAAAAGTAAAGTGTGATAAAACTTTCTAACATCTAAGATTCCACTATTGTAAGTATTGAATTCAAAATGAGTTTCACAGGGTTCATACCCTTCAGAGAAAAATTAATTCAAGCACTTTTCAATGTAAAACAATTTTTTTTTCAAGGCAATATCATAAATTTGTACTAAAAATATTGTGTGCAGATTGCATTTACTGCAAACACACATAGAAAAAAGGCAATAATGCAAAAAAATATAGAAAAACAAAATTGCTTTTTCTACAACAAGAGACACTGATGAAAATCGACTCTGTCGAAAGTTTTTCTGAAAATACTTGAAAAGTTCGGTCATTAAGAGAAGCAGATGCCAAGAGGTTTAATTTTGAAATCACCACATTCAAAGAAGTATATTTTCTAGAATCAGCAAATTAATATTTAAAAAAGTCAAAAAAACCTGTGACCCTCTTCCTCTAATCAACTCTAATTTGAATTCTGAAACTTTGAATTCAAATTATGTTTTTCGCAATCACGAGTTGCGACAAGACCCTACTCATTAGAGTTATTGTTTCTAGAAATGGCTCCCCCCTCCCCAAGCATGTCCCTCCTCCTGGGTGGTTATGTGTGTATAGTTGTGTGTGTGCAGGCTTAAGTGCGTGCACATAGGCCTGTGTATGTGTGTAAAGGCGCTCACGTGTTGGCGAGTGTGTATGAGCATCCATGTGTAGGATATGGACGCTACCACCCAGCAGAAGTGGATTCCGGGGGACAGTGGTCAGGACGAGAGCAGCCGTGCCGCCGCCGCGCCATTGGGCGGTGGTGCTGCTGGTCCAAGCTGAAAAATAATCCCAACGTCAAGGACTGTCAAATGAGAACAATAAGCAATCGTGATCGCTCAAAAAAAAACCTCTTTCATGAGTGCTTTTAACTTTTATGGGAAAAGAAACCAAATTACCCAGGTTCAATGGCAGGGGGAGAGGAGTTTTTTAAGTCGCCCCCCCCCCTCCCCCTTCTGGTTTCAAAATTTATCTATATATATAAAAATGGATGTATGTTTGTGGGAGTGTGGGTATATGTGTATGTTCCTTATACAAATCCACAGTTTTCTTCGGATTTCTTCCAAATTTGGCACAAAGGTAAATTGTTGCTCAGGAATTCCTATAGGCGGGTTTTTGAAAATTTAAAAAGACCCAAAGAGGTTCAATTTCATATTTTTTGTCATAAAATTGCTCTTTTCTGCACGAACGAATTTTTATATAGTTATGATTTTAGTCTAAATGAAAAACCCGTAAAAACTACTCTAGATGAAGTTTCTTCAAAGATTAACTTTAATCGTTAAATTTGTGAACATTGGTTCAAAGCAAATGCAAACTGTTATCAACATATAACCACCAGGAGCTATTTTAAAAGCAATCAACACAAAACGTATCCTAAACGACAGCCGGCAGTGCAGTTTAGCGATGAGCATTAAGCATGTTTGGCGAGAAAGCGGTAGATATAAGAAATGATGCTGTGCATCGTTTCTTGAACTGCAACCAACGAAGCCAAGGGGTCCATTGATACTACTCATGGTTCTACTTAATTTGAATGCTACCGTTAAATTATAATTCTTAAACATTGTGTAATTATGAAATCCACAACAGTAAGGGTTGCGTGTAATTTTTTTATAAGTGTTTTTCCCATTAATAGCAGAGAAAATACAAACATGAGTAAGGAAATAATATTGCATTCAATATTGACGTACAGTCTTCGACTGTTTCAGCATTAGACTACTTTTATTAAACCACATCTATTTCATCCTTGCAGCAGAAATTTAATTTAATGTTCTATGATCCTTATGAAACCAATTTGCAATATATAAATTTTCTTTATGCTATTCCTTGATTAACGCCAAATCTTTAAGTTATTCGGTTCAACTATAACCGATAACCTATTTTGATTTAATAGAAGTCGCTCAGGCTGTCAAAAAACAAGGGTAAAAGTACTAATCTATCTATCTATATAAAAATGGATGTGTGTGTGTTCCTTATACAAATCCACATTCGTCGGATTTCTTCCAAATTTAGCAGAAAGGTAAATTGTTAATCAAGAATTCATATAGGCGGGTTTTTTGAATTTTAAAAAGACCCAAGGTGATCTAAATTCATATTTTGCGTCTCAAAATTGCTCTTTTATACACTAACATATTTGTGTATAGTTATGAATTTAGTCTAAATGAAAAGCTCGTAAAAACTCCCCAAGATGAAGTTTCTTCAAAGATTAACTACTATCGTTAAATTTAGAAACTGATTCCAAGCTAATAAAAATGGTTTGCAACTTATAACCACCAGGAAATATTTTAAATGCAATCAAAACTAAAGGTATTCTCAAAGTTGGTTGTTAATGCGTATTCGTGATTAGCGTATAACATGTTTGGCAAGAAAACCAAACGAAATCGAAATGCTGCTGTTTAGCGTTTTCTGAGTAGCTTCCGGCAAAGCCGGAATGAATTGTGATCTCCGACGGTTCTATTTACTTTGCATGCTTTCTTTTGGTATTTCCGTTGTGGTAATGGTAAAACGAAATTATAGATCAGTATTTCCCACATGAGCAGCCCAGAAAATGCCAAAATCAGCTTGGTATCAATAATTTATTCATTATCCATGTACAAGCTTCAACAATTTAATGTTGGGTGATCCTTAAAACCAATACGCATATGTTCTTTATACTATTCCATGAGTTACGTCGGATCTCTACCTAATTCGGTTCAACTAAGTTTAATCGCTGAAGGCTAACAAAGAACAAGGGTATAAAATACTAATTTCTCAAATAAATTGCAAAATAACCATATTTGTGCGTAGGAATTTGTAGCGTATCTGGAATTTGTTTTTCAAGGGGGAGGGGGGATGGTCATGTTTCTTACATGCACATAAACTACCATACTAGGATTGCCAGAGCGTGCTAAAATTAAAGATTGTGTACTTTTTTACCCGCAAAACCACACGGAAATATAATTTGGCGGAATTCATACAGCTTGGGAGGGTTGGAGTTTTAAGTTTGGAAAAAATGCAAATAAATACTAATTTAAATGTAAACTTTTTTAAAATGCAAAAAATTGCTATAATGCAAAAAATTGCTAATATATGAATGGAAAATTATCACTGTAATAGAGGGATAAGGTGAAACACTTTGTATCTCACGTGTAACCACAATGGACGATTAAGTGCTATAAATGTATTTGAGATATAACTATTTTCGATATAGATATGTAACTTTTTTTTTGCGATATAGATAGCTTTATGTTACTTGCTCAATGTTGGTTTCACTCACAAATGAAATTCTTCTTGCTGGGAGGGGGACTAAGAACAATATTTAGGAGAAAGTTTTGAATTAAATTAATGAATTAGAAAAAATTGAATCATTTAAGTTTAAATTTTTAGACTACGTTTCGAAACGCGAAATACATTTTGTTTGCTTTTAAGCTGTGGACAAGGACAACAAAATATGCAACAAGATTCTGTAAAATAAAACAAAAGATTTGTCTATTATACAGTTGTAAGTACAAACAAGACGATTTTTTTTTTTTTAATTTTCCGGCCTGCAAATAATTAAAAAACAAAATCTAACACGTATAGTGACCAAAATGCGCACGCTTACTTCTTTCTCTATAACGCAGTTTAATTGATGGTTTTTAAATATTGCGTTCAATAAGTTCACGTGCACCCATTTCCATTTTTAATGTTTTACATAACTTAAAATGATGACTAATGTAGTCAGTAGACTCATTCCCACCTCTCACAACGACGGTGTCTCTATAAATTAAAATTTTGATGTTCTCTAAAGAATACTCTGTCTAAAGCAACAAACTTGAATACGTGCTCTCTCTACCTGCATCAGTGTGAGATATCATGTATAACATTTACGGCAAGTATAACGTTTTAAAATTTTGAACTAGAACTTAAATGTAGACAAATTTCAAATTGTTACAAGACATTAATATTATTGTCTAACTGTCATTTTTACCTACGAAAATAGAAATTTGATGTCAATATAAGAAAATAAAATGTAGCTGACGTGCGTCTTTTTAGGCATGTTACACTTATCCAATTTTACTCTATGGCATGGCACTAAATAACCTCAGAAAGAGCGATCAGACACATTTTGTAAAGTTTTTTTATATCAAGAAAACTTTTTCTGCGAAATGTGCTTGACTTAAAACATACAAAATAACCTACCACTTGATACCTTCATTCGAAAAACACCGCTAAAAAATCCGAAAAACAGAGTGTTATCGTCTATTAACAACACTGACTGAATTGTTTTATTTTCTGTATGGTGGACTGTCCTTTTAGCTTTTGGACATTGAGGATGATTTTAAATTAATCTGAAAATATTATGACTGTATCCAAGAAGACTATTTTGTATATATTTGTGCCTGATAATAGGTATTGACTTTTTTTTTAGGTAAGCTCACTACACTTTCTAAGGAAAAAATCAATGATTTATTTCCGAATAAAATGTACGTGAAAAGTGCTGTTGCATTTTTTAAAGTCTTGCAGAAAACAAAACCTACAAAGGCAGCACAACGCTTTTCTTTCGAAGCATCACGTAAAAGGTTGTCCTACAAGATGTGCAAAAGACAGTCCAACAGATATGTTGCATTAAAAAGCACCCGGGCAATGCCGGGTAGTAAGCTAGTTTCCAATATTAATACAGTGGTTTATTACAATATAAGGGCGGTCAGGACAAAAACACCACCCAGAAAGTAATTTCAGGTTGCTCTATTAAGTTCTAAAATATTAGAGGTTCGCAAATCAGTCATAAGTATAAGTATGCAAATTAATTATTCGCCATATGTATGTATGCAGGGTTGGGTTTTTTGCCGGGACAGTGGAAAAAACCATGGCAAAAATGGAAAAAATGGCAAAAACCTAAGTGCAAATAAAGTAGCATTATATTGTTATTTAAGAAATAGTGACAATATAATATAAATAATGAACTTTAATATTTTAATTATGTCTCACCATGTTATTTCTAATTTATAAGGTGAAAAATAAATAAAAAAGAAATCTTGGGTTTGCAAAACTTAAGATTTTAAATGTTTGCTAAAACAATTTTTTCAGAATGAGCTAATTCCTTCAATGCTAAAACAAAGAATGTTTACTTAAGCTTAGTAAATTAATAAAAAGATTGAATTCTAATTTTATATATGTATATAAACATACATATGTTTAATTAATCACTTTTTTTCATCCCACTAAGATTTTTAAGCTATTTAATTAATAACAGAATATTTACTTGAATATAGAAAAATATTAACTTTTCCTCACTAAAGAAACAATGCATTTACATGCAGTACAATACCTAAAGATTTCTGCACACTAGTCGCAACTCTTCAAATGTGTCCTGCAAGTTCTGGCTGCAATAGAGAGATATTTCTCAAATTTTCCTTTTATACAATCAAAAATACGAAACCGTTTGTCAGTTGCTTCTCTCACAAAACTAGTTTATTGCTATGCCATGCTTAAACAACAAATAGGTTTTGATGAAGATGGTATAGACTATGATGATTTAAGTGATATTTCAATCTAAAGAAATGTGTATTTTGCTTTTTAATTACTTGTATTTCTTTTATTTTATAGTTGTATCCTGATTAAGTATACTTTATATAGATATTTAGGTATTCTGTAAAAAATGCTATAATAAACAAGCTAATTATATTTTCAAAGTTAATTATTTGTCTTAGATGTCACAAACTGAAATTTTATGTTAATGTTTAAAAATTTAGAAGTAAAAATGCTCCATAACTTTAAAAGTAAGTTAAACCTTAAATTTTTTTTTAAAAAACTATAGAAATAATTGAATTAAAATTTTATCAAAATCTTTTCATGCATTTACTTTTATATAAAAGGAAAAAAACTGTACGTAAGTTGTTAACACAAAATCTATTTTTGCCACTTTGGAAAAAACTGGCAAAAACCTATTTTTGCCAGGCGGTAAAAACCGTGGTTTTTTCCGCCCCCGGCAAAAACTTGCCAACCCTGTATGTATGTATTATTTGTTCAACCAATAAGGCATTTCAAATGTCCAAGTAAATTTTTAAATTAGTAAATAAGAAAAGTTTATGAAAGTCCACAGTCCAGTCTCCACACCTCAAAATATGCAAAAGCTGCTTAAGAAGTGATAAATACCATAGATACACCCATTGGATTGCTAAGCCTGGCTATCAAATTAAGCCGGAGTGGATACGCTTATTCGGCATTCCAAGCATTTTATATTATGATATGAATTTGCCCATTTTCGTAACTTTTTATTGCTGATCCACTCTTATTAGTCATAGTGTGATGTTTTATAGCCTTCCGCCATTAATGGACTATTCAACACAAGAAGAATTTTTAAATTCGAACCAGCAGTTCCTGAGATTAGCACTTTCAAACAAACTCTACTGCTTTATATTATTAATACAGTAGAAGATCGTTATAACGCCGACCTGTATAACGCAATTCTCTATAAACCGCACTACTTTTCAGAAGTAAACAATAGGTTTTGAAGATTAAAACATCCCTCTGTTTCGCTTTGCAAAAATAAAAATTGTTAGGCAAATTAAATTTTGAAAGTTTTTCATCTTTCCATCTTATTTCAAAGCTTTTAAATTGAAAATTAGTACTCATAGTAAACAGAAAACACCAGATGGCTCTTGAAAATGCAGCTGTTATGCAAACCATGAAGCTAGCAGAAGTACAAGATTTTGATTGTGAAACATATTCATTTGTGAATAACTAATTGTAATATTGGTGCTTTAATACTCAGCAGATAAAACTCATTCTGAAGTGCTAATATATAGATATATTCTGAATATT
This sequence comes from Uloborus diversus, assembly GCF_026930045.1. NCBI lineage: Eukaryota > Metazoa > Arthropoda > Arachnida > Araneae > Uloboridae > Uloborus > Uloborus diversus. The sequence goes on from NC_072734.1 coordinate 89,805,249, forward strand.
AGTTTCAAAATTTGTGAAATGATCTATATAATGCAAAAACCTGTATAAAGCTCTTGTCCCAAGGTGTGCGTTATAACGGTCTTCTACTGTATAGATGTAGTTTTTCAAAAATATCTTAAACAAGCAAATAGAAAATATTTCATTAGAAAAATATTTTGTTTTTCACTTTGCTCCATGAAAAAAAAGGGAACAATTTCCACCTTATTTTAAAGGTACACATTTACTATCAAAAATAATATTTCAGTGCAAGTTTTATTATAAAACAGTGTTCTTTCTTTGTGTACCGTAATTTTCAAAACAAATTTCTAATTTGTTCATTTTGAAAAAAATAAGTTATCGAAACCATTTTACTTTGCCCCACATTCCCTTACGTTCACTGTTGGTATGTTTTCCAAAAAGTATTTTTTTTATTATTTACTAAAACTAAACATAACTAAAATTAAACATAAAATTTGCTAGTCCAAGATAGCATATGTGAAAACAACATACGACTGCCCATAATATTAAAATATTTACAAGATGCAAAAAGATTGAAATCTTAAACACGACAAGCAATTTTCGGCGGAGTAAGTATGATGTTACCATGGTTCCAAAAAAAAAAAGTAGTTTATTATTTATTGAAATGAAACATAAAATAAGCTAATCTAAGGTAATGCATGTCCAAATACCTTCTGAATGTAAAAAATACCAAAATATTAACAAGATGCAAAAAGATTGAATTCGCAAACACAGGATGCAATTTTTCATGATGCTGCACGTGGAACACAAGTTCAAAAAATTGCACGGATGAAGTATTATTGAAAAATATCTAAGCACAATTCAATGATTTTCTACCGATTCCAAGCACTAAAAATAAAAAAAGTGCACATTTTTTTCAAGGTTTTAAAACTTTTTCAAACATTTGAAAATGAAATTATTTTTTCAAGCACTTTTCAAGGTTTTTCAAGGTCGTACGAACCTTGGAGAAATATCGGTATCCACACCCTGCTTCACGATTTAAAATCCTAACTACATCCCCAAACCTCTCCATTTGCTAGATTTGCATGCAACAGCAGTTAAAGGGGGAGTAATGACGTTAATCTGAAGCGAAATAATACGGGAAAGTCAGGTTCAATAGAAAAAGGTGGCGCTGCTGCATTGTTTGGGCGTAACCAACATCGACACACATAATGAAAACTTTTAAAGACTGATTTGGTACAGATGTGATATACCCCCCCCCCCCCATTTGGCAACATCTGATTTTTTACACAAAATTGAAATATTTTTCTCGCCAAAGAGGCGATAACTTTCTAAGCACGGCATCCCTGGCTAAACTAACCTGTGTTTGGCAAACCAAAGGCAATCTTAGATCTGTTCAGACTTGTTTACTTCTTAGCGGTCCACGTTACATAGATTCTTGTTTTTTCGTGCAAGATAACTTATACAGGGTGGCGACAGGAACTGTGAAAAAAAGTTTCCTGACTTTTCCCTGATTAAGTTCACCAAATTTCCCTGATTTACGTTACCAATGATAATGGTTTTCTTTCTTTGCTCTACTTGAAATCCATTGTATGTTTGTATAAAATGCAGTATTTTAAACGTTCTAAGTTATGTAAAGTTGTTGAATTAAAGATATGTTTTAAAAAGATACTACTTTTTTTAATAAAATGGTTAAAAAAACAAGACTATTTTGGGGGGGGGGGGGAATAACATATTATACAATGGAAAGATTATAGAAAATTAAAAAAAAAAAAACTTTACATCCAGAAACCAATTAGCATAAGAATTTTAAGAAACTATTAAAATTACTTTTAAAAACATATGTATTTATGATAGAACTAAAAAGTAATTGAAATTATTTTGACCTAAGTTTTCAACTGTATAGTAATTGTTGCAAGAATAACAAGTAATAGTGAAAGAATAGAAGTAATGCAGTTATTCTTATTATAACTAATTGACATATTTATGCAAAACAGATGAAACCATTTGACAAACATTCATAGGGAGCTTTTCTCTAATCAAGAACATAGGTTTTTAAAGAATGAATACAGCATTTTAACAATAAATAAAATTAAGATATTTACTTAAGTACACAAGTTAACTCTATTTCAAATGATTTCAGTATGTAACGAGAAAAAATCTTCGATTGCTTTTGTAACAAACAACTTTGAAATGCAAGGGGGAAAAAATGAAAAAAAAAAAAAAAAAGCAATTAGTTAATTTCAAAATATATAAAAGAAGAATACAACTTGGTTATAAAGTTAAAGAATCACTAAAGTCTGAAGAAAAGAAAACCTTTATAATCTGCGGTGACAACAAATAGTATAACGGCAAAAACAAAGGTTTTTTAATTGAAAGTTCAATTTTAGCAATTAAATTAAAAACGCGAAGAAGTAATAACTTTCAAGCTTTTATCAGTATTAATTCAAAAACCAAAGATTTCTTTTTGAAATCGTGATTACAGTAAACTAATTACTTCGAGACAATGGAATAAAGGCAAACGAGCTAAGGCATAATTGAAGGCTTCCTCTTTGCCTGTATGGTTGTTTATTTTACGTAGCATTGAAAGCGTAAAAGGAAACTTCAAGCTAAGTAAAATAAACAATCTAACAGACACAAAAGCAATCTTAGGAAGTTCATCCTGTGGTTAATACATAAGATTCAATACTTTGACGTTGAGGAAAAAAGATGCACAAATATGCGGCAGTATAATCGCACCTGTAAGTAAAAGTAAAATCAAAATCATTAAAAGTAAAATCATTAATTTTACTTTTTTTTGAACAGATAATTGGTGGAAAATGCATAGGGAATTAAGAGTACTTAACTTTGTAAAGCAAAAAAAAAAAAAAAAATTTCTTCAAAAAATCAATTTTCCCTGATTTTTTGTTATTTTTTCAAAATTCCCTGATATTTCCCTGACTTTTCCCTGATTAATAAAGTTCCCTGACTTTTCCCTGATCTCCCTGATTTGCCGCCACCCTGTTATAGGAAAGCTTATTTTGTGTTGGCTTAGATTTAGTAGTTGTGTTTTGATGAATAAATATTAGAAAATGCCAGTTTCTTTAAACTTGACCGTTAATTAAGAATAAAATCCAACTTGGGGCGTGTCTCAGTAAGGCGCATTGTTTCATATGTTGTGTTTCAGACTGAGTGTGAGGATTTATACAACAAAAACGTAAGTTTTTATATTAGAATTAAAAAAAAAAACTCTTACTTCCAAAATTCTTTATGTTTTTACGAAATCTTGAGGGTTTCTTGTAGTTTTTAACTTTATATTTATTGCATGTAAATTTATTTTACCAAAAAAGTACAGTTATTTTATTCTAAAAGTTAATTCTTATCGATGCCAAGAACTATTCAAGCATATTCTGTAAATGTGCGTCCTTTAGAAACTGAATTTCTGAAAATAAGTTGACTATACTTTATAAAAATATGAAGGTGTTATTTATGTAAACTATGGTAGATATTTTTAGTAGGTATATTTTGAAAGAATTTTTGAATAGCAAATTAATGTATGGTATTTTTGTGTTGTTTATGTTTGGGATGTTTTGTCGAGACATTTTTACTTTTCATGCATCAAAATTTGAATAACTAAGCATTTTTTTTTTGGATGAAATAGTTATATTTTGGGGATGTTTTCTGCTTTAAACATCGCACATTGAATCGCTTTGCTCTTTTTTAGTAGAGTATAAGAATTCTTTTTGTTCGACGAAATGCATGTTGGAAAATAGCTTTTATTGCTATTGGTACATATTTCTTTGGTGAGCTGTGATAGTAATTTGTTAATTTGAGCATTTTAAATACCTACTAGTAATTTTTCTTTGTGTGCAAAAACTTTCTAGTTTCTGGTATTTTTGAAGCAAATATTCGAGATGTTTTTTGCTGTGGTTTTATGTTGTTTTTATGTATATTGTTTTCTGAAGTGCTTTGATCATGTTTTTTTATCTGAATTTTTCCTGTTGGCGCTAAAAAAGCATCGCTAAGAATGATGTATGACATATGTCGTCATACATCGTTTTCTTGGCGACGCTTTCAACATTTTATTGCAGCAATAAAATCGCTTGGGACATAAGATTTTCACATTTGCAACATAATTCAGTTATGATCGGAAAGTTTACCCAAGGTAGCACCAACAAACCAGAAAGGAAGGAAAGGTGGGGGAAGGGTATGCGTGACTAATTATAATAAATTGGCGCCATTCCCCCACACAGTCTTCATTTGAAAAAGAATTCTTTTATAAGATAACAGGTGGTGAAATTAGCCATAAAAAAACCACTTCAGTGGAGTAGATACATTTTTTAAACGAGGTAGTTTCCAATATTCATTAATTAAAAAAAGCAATAGGGGAACTGAATCCTCACCCCAGGGAGGGGCCCCGAATCACATCCCTCTTAAGGCACTCAAATATAGTCTAAAGTAGCGTTTTAAATATTTTGGCATCAAAAAATTTTCGGAACAGAACTCCTGAACCCCTTTTTTTGAATTCCCCACAAATATCCTAAATTTGAGTTTTAAGGCTTTAGTTTCTAAATTTGTTTTTAGGAACAGTACCCCCCCCCCCAGCTATAATCATGACTTCTGACCGCCTAAAAGTTTTAATACTTTAATTTCGGAAACTTTTTGAAAGAAGCTTCCTAATCCCTTTCCCCTTAAGTCATCCAAAGATAGTCCAAAAGAGAGCTTTTAAAATTTCAGAAACAGAAATATTTCGGGCTGGGCGGCAAAATACCCCCCCCCCTCTCTTTGTGGTTATTAAAGGCAGTGTAAGTTAGTGTTTTAAGATTTATTATTCTATTGTAAGAACAACTCCCCTCCTCACATCGCCAAAGACAACCTAAAGTTTTAAGACTTCAATTTCGAAAATGTTTCGAGAAAGACCCCCCCCCCCCCCCCGCCTCCGAATTCCCCAACTCTTAATTCATTCAAAAAACGCCAAAATAGCTTTTCAACATTTCAGCATGGAGAAATCCCCCCCCCCCCCGGGGGAGAGAGCTCCCCCCCCCCTGAATTTTGTGCTCCTTCCGGAACTGATGTGATATACCCCACCCTTGGCGACTTTTTCCTGATGGCGCCAAGAAAACAATGTATGACGACACATGTCATACATCGTTCTTAGCGATGCTTTTTTAGCGCCAACAGGAAAAAATTAGATAAAAAAATTTGATCAAAGCACTTCAGAACACAATATATATAAAAACAACATAAAACCACAACAAAAAACATCACGAATATACGCTTCAAAAATACCAGAAACTAGAAAGTTTTGGACACAAAGAACAATTACTAGAAAGTATTCAAAATGCTTAAATTGACAAATTACTATAACAGCTCACCAATGAAATAGGTACCAATAGAAATAAAAGCTATTTTCCATCATGCATCTCATCAAACAAAAACTTTTCTCATACTCTGCTAAAAAAGAGCAAAGCGATTCAAATTGCGATGTTTAAAGCGGAAAACATCCCCAAAATCAATTACTATTTCAGCCAAAAAAGCGCTTAGTTACTCAAATTTCGATGTACGAAAAGTAGAAATGTCTCAACAAAACATCCTAAACATAAATAGTACAAAACTACCATACATTTATTTGCCATCCAGACATGCTTTCAAAATACCTATTATATATTACATAAAATAACACCTTTATATTTTTATAAAATGCTGGAGTCAACTTATTTTCAGACGTTCAGTACCTAAAGTTAGCACGTTAATAGAATGTCTAAATAATTCGTGGCATCGATAAGAATTGACTTTTGGAACAAAATAACCGTACTATTTTTGTAAAATTAATTTACAAACAGTAAAAATAAAGTTAAAAACTACAAGAACCCCTCAAGGATTTGTAAAAACAAAGAATTTCGGAAGCGAGAGGTTTTTTCTTAATTCTAAAATGAAGAACTTACCTTTTTATGGTATAAATCTTCACACTCAGTCTAAAACAATACATCATATGACAATAGCACGTTACAGATAACACACCACGTTGGAGTTAACTTTTAGTTAACGTTCAAGTTTGAAGAAACTGGCATTTTCTAATGTTTTTACTTCAAAACATAACTACTGAATTTAAACTAACACAAAATAAGCTTTCCTGTAAGGTATATTGCATGAAACAACACGTTTCGAAACAACCCAAGTAATCAAGTTTGAACAGATCTAACTAGCTTGCCTTCGGGTTACCAAACACGGGTTAATTTCGCCAGGGATGCCATGCTTAAAAAATTATCACCTTATTGGAGAGAAAAATATTTCAATTTTGTACAAAAAATCGGATGTCGCCAAATGGGGGGGGGGGGGGTATATCCAGGGGTCTGGCCAGAGGATATTTGGGTCCGTTAACGGACCCTTCACAAAAATCCGATCAACCAAAACGGACCTTTCACAAATTTCCGATCAAACAAAACGGACCTTTCACAAAATCCCGATCAAACCAAAACGGACCCCTTCACAAAATTCTGATAAACAAGATCGGATCTGTCAAATTGTTTATTGAAAGAGTAAATCTGAAAGCAAAATAACGCATAATTTCTGTGTATAAACCGATAATTTTTGGAACCTTTTTTGTTAAGTCAAATTAGAGGGATCAGCTTATACAAAATCGGCTAATTTTGAAAAAAAAAAAAAAAATCAGCACTCTTGGAATGCTTCTTGCAAGCGATAAATAATGGCTACTGCCAAATAAATATAATGGTTGCTTGTTTTATCACAGCTAATTAGCAGCGGTGTTTTTGTAAACTTTTCTGAAAAGGCATTGGTAAGCACTTTTCTCTGCTCATGATTTAATAAACAATAATAATATATATCAGCGAAATGAACTTAGAACTGCAAAGGGACAGTAAGAGTGAGGAAAAAATATGATTGCTTCAGATAGTGTTACCAACTTTCAAAATTATCACCACTTAGCGTCTGGCGTTGAACCTTTATAATGACTTGATTAGAAAATATTCTCATCATTTTGCCAGCTTGTCAATATTTGCGTGATGTTTAATTGTTATTTTGGTAGAAAATTATATGGGTTTTGATTTTTCGATGCTAACAAGGATGATTAACTTTAAATAAACCTCTTTTAATTACCATTTTTTTTTCTTTAGATGTGTACATTTTGAAAAATGCAATCTTTTAACATCCGATATAAGAATCACATTGTTCTTTTTTCAAGTTAACTTCGCTTTATTAGGATTCAAATAAATGAAAAGTCTCTTTATTTCTGTTAGAACTCATCTCAAGTTTTTAAAGCTAAATTCCATTTTCTGATATGAGTCAAAACTTAAAATGCTAAATAGATGGTTTATTTTATTTTATTTTTTGGGTCAACTGTGTCCACAGATATTAATGATATGTTTATTATAGGACTCTAAAATGCAATTTTAAAATAATTATTATCAAAAATATTTCTTTTACAAGCTGTTTTTATACTTTTGATGCCTTCACTTTGAGAATTGCGATCTCTTTTGCATCCCGCTATGGGAATCCAATTTTTTCGAATTTTTAATGATTATTACGCTTTTGTTAGAGAGGTAAACAATTGAAATAATCTTTTTATTTTTGTTAAAATCACGGAATTTAGAAGTTTTTAAAACCAAATTCTGTGCCTTTTTAAGGGTGTCTTGGGTCAAAAAGTTGAATGCTGAACCCTATTCTGAATTTTATTTTATTTATTTATATTTTTGTTACAATTATTTTAAGTACTGTACAGAAATATATCTACATGGGTGCCACTCTAAAAATTGGCCAGGACTGAAAAGCGCGTGGCTCCATTTCGCGACATCCAAAATGTTAGCGCTTAGTTTGTTTGATGTTTTAGACATATATATAATGCTAATTTTTGATGTTGTAACTATACAGTAAAACCAAATTGTGTAAGATAAATTAAAAATTAAAACCTAAATAAAAAAATAACATATCATTGTCTAAGAGTTTTAGGAGGGAAAAGTAGAAAAAGAAAATAATAATAAAATACAATAAAAAAACTTACTATTTGCTATGCAGAAAAAAAGCTTCAGATTTTATAGTTCATGCTACCTAAATAGTTCACATTTCATATAAAAAATAGTAATTAAGTGACTTTTTAAATTATTTTTTGGAAAAAAAAACAGCTTATCTTTTTAACTTTAGCAGATGGACCAGTTTTTTGTCTTCAGAAGCATAAGACCTTTTTTGAGAGTGAGAGATTCAAAAGTAAAGATTTGTTTCATCTATAAAAATCATTTTGTACATGGAAAAAAAAATCCGATGGCCGAAATTTTTGAAAAGACGGAATTCCGTCCCTGGGACGGAAGTGTGGCAACCATGTATATCTAGTATAATTTAACATAATGTAAAATGGTAGATAAATATTGATACTTGAAAAAGCGATGCCCCCCCCCCCCCCCCGCCAAATATCAGAAAAAAAATCCAGAATGATTTTCTCGACGTAAAAGAGGAAAACACGCAACTTTAAGTTTAATTGATGCTGTTTGTGCCATCTCTAAATTCTAAAATTTCGTTTTAACAAAAAAAAAAAATTTTTTTTGCGAATTTTTTTGATTTTTCCTAAAATTAATTCATTTTTCACAAAATTATTTGATTTTTCACGAAAAACGGACCCTGTGAAAAATCCTGGACAGACCCCTGATATCACATCTGTACCCTCCTTCCCAGTGGCGGATCCACAGGGGGGGCGATTGGGGCGATCGCCCCCCCCCCAACAGACCTCGTGGTTTTTTTTTTACTATTAGGTTGCATACCAAAATAAATCGTTTTTGTTTGAACACTTTCTGAAGAATAATCTAATTTTTTTTCAAATTCAAAATTTATACATTAAATATTTTTCATTTATGCTCAAAATTTAAATGATAAATGTTAAAAATTGAAAGCGTATTTCCTTCTCAGCGTTTGTTTTATATCGTTCGAAGGTGTAATCATTCCTGCATATTTATAACTGGTGCCATACATACGTTTTATTTTTGCTCCAGGGGGGTGGGGTATTACATATTCCCTTAATTTGCGGTTTTTTAGTTGATTGATATGAAAATACAGGTTTTTTTTCTCCTTTATCTATTTGATAAATTTAATTATTTTATATATAAATGTGAGTTGATGAAGTCAGTAGCATTGCTACGGTGGCGCGGATGGGTTTGCCCCAGGTGGCACCCGAAATTGATCTTCAACTTTTTTTGAAAAATTTAAATGCTTCAATTCTAAAAAAAAATTCCCCAACATTTCAATTTATATTAAAAATTATTTTGCAGGGCAGGGCTAAGCCGGGTGACACCCCCTAGAGTGTGACACGAAAATGAATATGAGAAATTTCGATGTTTCAATTCTGAATTTTATTTCCAACATGAAAAAAAAAATATTTTTTTTCTGTCAAACATATTGGTCTCACTAGAAGGGCATTTGAGGCGGCTGGTACTCATATGGAGTGGAGCGGGGGGGGGGGGGGGCGGAGACACCCAAAACGCATGGAAGAGTTCCGGAAAAATGTAAATACCAACAGAAATTCGCATATGTTTTATAATCTCTCAAATGCATTGGTATCAATACGAGGGAAACGTTTATTTCGGATGATATCCCTCTCGGGGGGGGGGGGGACACAATTTCGTTTTGTTTATGAATATTGTATGAACTTCGTTTCTTTCATCGAACATTGAATAAGGTTTTTTTTCGCCTTCGGTTGATGGGGAGGGGTGAGGGGTGATAGCCCAGATTACCACCCCGGTTGACATCCAAGTTTGCTACGCCACTGATTAAGTGTAATTTAACAATGCTGTAACAGAATATGGTTTTTTAACAGATCAATTTTTTTTTTAATTGTTAAAAGATCTTTTCTGTCTCTTGTATTTCGCATTTCCTAGTAAAATCTTATTCAAACAAAAGTAAACTACACTTAAAACGTTTTATTTTGATCCTAAATTTATTTTAATACTGGTTACAGGCCCGTGTACAGGATTTCATAAAGGGAGGGGTTTTTGCAGGCTTGTCAGTTCAAAATATTTTTTAGGGGGGGGGCAAAGCATTTGCTCAATACATTCTATCCAGAAAAACAACAAAATACATACAAAAATGCTTAAACTCATCACGTTTGCAGGGATGTGCCAGCTGTGTCAAACTGCTTCAAAAGACTGCTAAATGAATTTTTCTGCCCCAAAATCGGACAAACTTGCTCCAAAAGTGCGATTTTGCATTTAATGTTGCAGTTCCTTCAGCATATCTGGCAGTTTTTGCAAATTATCATCAAGTTTATGCATTTGGAGCTTGTTTTTACGATTTTTTTAATATAGTCCCGATTTTTACGTATTTCAAAATCCGATTGCATCCGCTTTTGAAAAATTCGATCGCTTTAATTTATAATGTGATTCGGTTCTTTTGAGTTGAAACATTTTGCATTGACCATTATTTTCAACCATTCTTATCTTTTGTTTTCAGAAGAAGAGGACTTGTAAGTTCGTCTTCTTGCCACGCCCACTCAAAAATGTCAATCCAGTTGCATCCAACTTGATCTAAGCAAATGCCATCTGTAAAAATTAATATTGTTCACCAGTTTTTTATCTTGGTTTCTTAAGATTTTAGGACAGAAAATTGATCCCTAATTTTGGTTGGAGACACATAAGATAGCAAAACTCGGGAAATTCTAATGCTCTGGCGATGAATATGCAGACATTTAAAGTTTCTGAGATTCAAGCATCATTTTCCATATTCTGAGCCTGCCTCAAAAAAAAAAAATTCATATATTTTTTTTCACATGTATTTTAAAATTCCTTTTCTTATGACATCATTTCTCAAAGGCATTTTTTTTCATTGTAATTTCATTATTAATTTTGTGATTAAATATCAATCAGTTAAAAATAAAAGGTTTAATGGTTGCCTTTGCTTGATCTTCAGATTTTTTAATCAAGTAGCTCAGTATGTAACATATATGCCTACGTGTATAAGATCAAATGTAAGTAAATCACTTACAGGTACCAAAAAAACAAAAAAGATTAATTAATAGCTCTTTAAAACTCACTTGTAACTTGTATTCAGTAAATTACCGCCCATTAGCCGTACATAGCCGTGATACGTGAAATACATTAGCCATGTATTTCACGTATCACTTGTAACTTGTTGAGGTAAAGTTTTTAAATTGAACTATTCTTTTTTGCTTTTCTTTTTTAAAGCCTTTTTGAATATGTTTTTGAGTTTTATGCATATATATATATATATATATATATATATATATATATATATATATATATGAACTACATAAATGCAAACGAAATTTAAAAATAGATATCAAAGGACCAAAACTTAAATGTGAACTAAATTTAAATTAGTGTAAGAAAAAAGTACAGCAGGACATGACTTGTTTTTTGTAAAAATTATTAGACAAAAAAATATAAATAAATAAATAAATGAAAATAAAAATTCAAACAAAATAAATAAATGTAATTAAGAGAGCTTCGTGGTTTTTTACATCCTTTATCTTCTTTTTTAATATTTTATCATGTCACACATGTTTCTGTGCGTGAAATATACATAGTTGCTCCAAATTTGCAATTTTACTGCTTCATGCTGCTCCAAATTTGCAATTTTACTGCTCCAGGCTGCTCTAAATTCACCGTTTTACTGCTCTAAACTCACCGGCCATTTTCCTTCTCCCAAGATTGCTCCAAAAGCGAGTTTTGGACGGCACATCCCTGTGTTTGTAAAATCCAGGGGGAGGGGTAGCAATTGACCCCCCTGATCTCCCAAACGACGGGCCTGCTTTTGGCTTCAATTATTTTCATTCTTAGCTGCATTGTCAGGAAAGCACGACAGTGTGCAAATAATTCTTCACTGTTTAATGATCATAATGAGGGGCTTGGGGGTATGGAGGGGGGGGGGGGATGGCTCAAATTCGCAGAAGAATAAGTTTTAAGTAATATACTACCTATTCTATTAATGCATTTTACACACAGCAGAACCTTGTTTATTCAGCCCCCGTTTATCCGGATCAGATTTGTAGAAAAAAATATATTCACGTAAATAATCATTTAAAATTATAATTTCAAGAACGGAATTGCCTTTGGTCCCATCTAGTCCGGATAAGAGGTTGCAGTGTACATGTAAGGATCTTATGAAGCCCACCTCCCAGAAGGAAATTTCTGGTTGCGCAAGAAAACCTCAGTATTTATCCATTTCCCTACTAGCAAAATTTCTTGCATCAACCTTGACAGATCTTGATATTATACTGACGGCGTCAATATTGACGTGTATCATACTGCATAAAGCTTGCATAAAGATTAAAAAGCAATATCACAATAACAACACGTATGCAACATTGCATTCATCTTAAAATATCAAAATTAATATTGCCTTACAATAACAACATTGTATACATGTTGACGCCGTCAAGATGATATTGATTTCATGCTGTCGCCGTCAAGGTAATTAGTACACAATAGAACAGGTGGACCTTCGTTGATACTTGCGCATGCGCACAGTTCTTTCTACCCAGCGTCCCTCGCACTGCTGACACATCTTCCTCCTTCGATCTTATTCGATTCAGTCGGTTCAGAGAGGAGCTGCACGTGGCGTTGCATTCTTTTAGGCTTCGTTAAGTTGGTTGCTTAGTTATTAGTGTGGAATAATATTGTTTTAGGAATAACTTATGAATGACCTATAACTGCATTTGTTTATTTATATAGTACTAAACAAGTAATATCGCAGACGATGTGCGATCAATGTTAGAAATGGCCGAGAATAACTTTTTTGTCCCTAGACTTTGAAACAAAGGACATGAAGCCCAGAATTTCGTATTATCACTTCAATCTCACGAGTAAGATTAATTTTATTCAATGGTTATTTATGTTATTCTTTAAGATAAATTCATATGTTTTGTCCATGGGATATTTTCAGTGCTGACATCCATTTGGAAATGTACTTTATTGTATTTATTTATTCATTTATTATTTTGCTATCTTTACTCTTAAATGTGCTATAAAAACCTGCGCAATTATTCCTAACTAGGCATTTTATGTCTTTATAATACAATTAGAAACATGAATTTAAAAAATAAGTCAAGTATTACACAAAACGAAGAAACTTTCATTTTTCAAACTAAATTGCGAGTACTATTGATACCTTTATATGAATTTTCGATTAGATGTCAGCTTTAAGAAAATATTCTTAGGCTAGAAGACTATCTTGAAGAATAACAGAAATAATTAAAGAATGAAATTTAATTCTCGAGTTTAAAGTGAAAACAATACAAATAAATAAATAGATAAAACACCTTGCAAACGTGCTGATTTTCCTGTCATATCAGTACGTATGCAATATTACAAAAGCAAGATCATCTTGTCTAGACCTTGATTTCATGCTGTCATGATAACATCTTGATATTATCCTGTCATATCAATACGTATGCAATATTACAAAAGCAAGATCATCTTGCCTAGACCTTGATTTTATGCTGTCATGACAACATCTTGATATTATCCTGTCATATCAATACGTATGCAATATTTTACAAGAGCAGCCTACCTTGATATTTTCCTGATATTATGCTGCATACACCTTGTCAGTCAATATTGTGACAGCCTGCTGGCAGCATAAATGGAGTAACATAACAAGATTGAGGCAGCATTAATGCAAGATGATTTTTCTTGCATGTCAATATGCAATACTGAGGCAAGATATTTTGCTTACTGGGATTGCTTATTTAGATTCAAACCTATTATCTGTTTACTGTGCAATATATTACAACAAGTATTGAGAAAATTTCACAAATTCTTTTATGACATATGTTTTCAGGTTTTAATATTCTAAGATAATGCTTAGCAAACTAAAGGGGAAGAGTTTCGATGCAGATGTAAATTATATTAACAAACGCAATTACTATGCATTTACAGAGCGGCAACACTCATCACTTTTTGTGAAACGCCTCAGATCAAAACTCCTTATGAGAAACAATATTAAATGTGTATTGACAGCCCATTCAACTATTCTTCCATCTCTGTTTTTCCAAAATATGATTTTAGTTGATTACGAGAAGACAGTCGTAAGTTGCCGGGCAACTTCAAAGAGAATGCTTTTTAAAAAAAAGTTCTGTGCACAAATATCAACATTAAAGCTAATTTTAAGTCAAATATGCCTTCTTCATTCATTTTTTTATTATTTTTTCCGCAATGGGAAGGGTTTAACCCCTAAAACCCTCCCCTTGGACACGGCTCTGACTGGTTAAATAGTGGAAAATTATGTTTTGTATAACGAAAATTAACCGCTTTATTTGCTTCTGGTTCTATCATAAAAGCAATTTTTGTTACAAGATTTATTTCGTTATATCTTTATTTAAACTTTTGTTTCGCGTTTTTTACTGCCGCTATTTGTAGTTATAGTGAACTTTGGTAGTTGCTTGTTTTCATTTTTTCTGCAATCATTAGACATTATTTTTATTCAAAAATGTATTACCGAGGAGATTCATAGAAATGCCTCATAAATCCATGTCATATCGATCTCTGAAAATCCCACGTTACATTAGAATGGTATTTTTTTTCATTCCATAATAGGATGAGAGAAAATATATAAAAAATGGCGATATAAGGGAATGTATTTCCTTTATTTGTAAGACTCAATTTAAAAGCTCATGAATGATCTTCGCAAGGAAATAGCTTTTGTGCGTCCGATACTTTTGAGCGCATGTGAGAACGGATGGGATGGAATCATAGGCGGCTCGTGGCAGTGGCGTATCCAGCCGATTGTTTTGGGAGGGGCCATCCGAAATTTTTGAACAAACTCCCCAGGACCGAATTTAGCTCCATGCCGCCCCGAGGCAAATTTGAAATCTGTCGTCCCCTCCCCCCCTAAAAGAATCCCTAAAAAATATCCTTGACTCAAAAAAAAAACGTAAAAAAGTGTTCCCCAGGTTCAAACTGTCACAGTTATGAAGAAATGATGGCGTTTCACATTCTGAGGCTCCCCGATGAAATGATCACAGTGATCTCCAGAAAAATTTTTTATTCGGCAAATTTTGCTGACGATTCAGCAAACACCATGATTGAAAAACATTTGACTTTCAGAAGATGTGTGAAAGTAATCATTATTAAATTACATGAAAAATTTGTCTCTTCTGTGGAAAATGAAAGAATGCTAATATTTTACTTTCAAGAATAACAATTTAATTCAAAAAATGTGCATTATAATAGCAAATTTGCCGCCGCTAAAAAGTTTGCCGTCCTAGGCAGCTGCCTACTCTGCCTATTGGGAGATTGGGCCCTGATAACTCCCTGGAAATTTTATTAAAATGAAGTTTTAAAACTCAATTTTCGGGGTATCGAGACATTCGGTGAGGGGGTGGATTTAGGAATCTCCCTCGAAAATGTTTCAAAATTTAAATTTCCGTGTAATTTTTGAAAATTAGGAAACTAAAAACGCATTTTGTCTATTTTTGATGTACGGAGAAAGGAAATGTTTCGGGCGCTGGCCCCAAAATCCTTTTTGAAAATAAAGCTTAGAAACCAAAATGTTCTATCATTATACATTGAGAAGTTAGAAGAGGAAGGGTGCTCTTCTAACTCTCCAGCTGCCCAGCCTAAAAATGCATCTTTAGGTAATGTTTGCTTACATTAAAGGAAGTGTGAAGGTGCTTAGAATCCTTCCTTCCTGGAAATATTTTGCCTTTGAGGCTCTAAAAATTCGATTTTTAATTATATTTATACATATTTTAGAAAGGGATGGCAGATTCGTGAGCTCCTCTAATAAACCTCCTTTTAAAGCTATCATCACGATATATACTACGGAGGGAGGGGGTCCTATCAAAACTCGTTTGTAATTGAAGTTCCAAAAAAAATTCATTAAAGTTGCTTTTAAGCAAGTTAAGTGATAAGGGCTGGATAAGCTAGTTTCCGCTGACATTTTTTCCCACTAAACACTTAAAATGCAATTTTTTGCTACATATCAAGGCATTTGTGAAAGGGCATGGGAAAAGGGGGTTCTCCTCCTATTTCGAAATTACCGTAAAATCCCGAAAGTAACCCACCCCCTATTGATTATACCCCCCCCCCCCTTTTTTGTGGAAAGTAAAATCTCATTAAAATCCTGATTATACCCCCCTCCCCTCCCTTCGCCTGAAAATTTTCCGATCATCTTCATTTGCCACTCCCTCCAATAAAAGAAGGATAACATTTTCTGCTTTACTTGGAAAGCATTAACAAAGGTTTAGTTTCCCCCTCCATGTGCAGTTTTGCTTTTCTAAAAAAAAAAAAAGAAAGAAAGAAAGAAAGAAAACAATGATTTAAACAAAAAAAGAAAAAAATGGTCTCCATGGTTTATTCCTTCCAAAATGTCTAGACTCCTTTTGATGCAAGGGCGCTTTTTTTTTTGTTCATATGTATTACAAAAGAAACTTATACGATTGTAATGCATTTTTTTTTCCTTTTGGAAGGAGTATTTTTGTTCTGACTTGTGAAACTGAACGATCTTCAACACGGCGCCATTTTGAAAACGTGACGCCATTTTGGAAAATTGTTGCTTAAAAAGTAGCGCGAAACTTAACCTTTTAAAAGGAGAAATAATGTAATTGAACGAGTTTAGGATCACAAGAAATGTAAATTTTACTAAATTGAGTAAGAGATTTGTCTGTGTTTGCGTTCACGAACTTTGTAAAGCTCAGTTTTCGAAATTATGATTTTCATAACGATTTTGCGGCCGTGATTGCGATTTTTGCTTCTATTCTGAAACAAGAACATAAAGATTTTGTTTCTTTTACTGTAACCTTATTACATTCAGTACATAATGAATTTTTAAACTATAAACTATAGGGTTTTGCCAACTTAAGGTGCAAAATCCTTTCTTTCGAAAACAAATGGCGCCCTCATGCAATTTATTACTACTAGAAAATTATGACATGTTTTTATTAATTAATTTATCTCTCTCTTCATTAATATTAACTCTTTTTTACTTATTATTTCTTTTCTGTACTCTAAAATTAATACTACTAAAAACAATTATTTTGGCTAATTTTTCAGAAAAATCTCGATTATAACCCCCCCCCTTCTGAAATCAACAAGTTTTGTTTTGAAAATAGGGGGGGGGGGGGTTACTTTCGGGATTTTACGGTAAAGTCGTAAAAACGAAAATTTAGGCGCTCTTTGGTCTCGTGAACAATAGGTATACTCTGAGAACGGCAGCATTTGCAGATCGTTCAAGTGTCTGTAGTTGGAGTCAAGAAATGATGTAAAAGATGGAGAAAAATTTTGGAAATATAAGTTTTGTTTTGAGAATAGGGATATAAGGTATCTCCCAATTTAGGTCTATACTTCTTTTTCAGTAACATACATGTGTTAAATTTTGTTATCTTCTCATAGTTTTTTATTTTTTTTTCCTTAAAAAAATTCCTACAATCACAAGGCTTTGGGAGGGGCCATGGCCCCCCCTCTATATCCGCCCCTGGCTCGTGGGGGCAACTGCCCCTCCTTTTCAAAAACAAAGGGGCGCTGCCCCTCCGTTTTTCTAACTTCAAAGTTATAGATCGACTGGAAAATGCTGGTGCTGATCGATTCACGTGTTTAAAGAAAGAATCGACTTAATAAGGGTACTTTAAATGTTTGTCACGTTTTTTGATGAAGATTAAATTGGAGCTTTGAATCGAAAGAAGGAAGTCTACTGTTGATATTTGTCTCGAGATTTCAGGTCGTGTCCCTAGGTTTTTTTTTTGAGACGATCATTTAACCAACAACAAAAATACCATAGCCCAATTTTATAAAATTTAAAATAAAATAATAAATAAATAAATAAGGGCGCTGCCCAAATCCCCCCTCCCGTGACTTCTCTGACCCCCCCCCCCCCCCCGATTTTTTGTGGACCAATCGCCCCATGGATAAAATCGCCCCCCCCCCCCCAAAACAGGCCTCTGGATCCGCCACTGCTCCTTCCCCTAAGTTCACTAAATTTGACTTAAACTTGCGGTTCCCCCCTGTTCATCACCGATGTTTTAAGAGCTTAAGTTCTAAAATTTATTGAGAGAAAGTCTTTGAAGATTATCTAAAGCTGAGGTCTGAATGCTTCAGCTTTGAATTTTTTTCGGGGAAGGGGGACCCCGAACCCCAAGATGGTCTAAAGGTTCGCTTTTACGTCTCCAGTTTCAGAATTTCGCCTAAAGAGAGCCCCTTCTCCCCCCTCTTGACATTGCCAAAGACAGCCTAAAAGTTTTAAGACTTCAATTACAAACACTTTTCGGGAGAGTTTCCCAAATTCCCTTTCTATTAAGAAATTTAAGTATAGCCTCAAATAGTTTTTAATACATCAGCAACAAAACATTTTTAGGTTAGAATACCAAAACCATCTCTCACCAATTCACCAAAGATTGCCTAAATTAGTATTTTTAAAAAACTCCATTTTCCGATTTTTTTTTAATTTAAACCTCCCCCTCTCCACTTTTACATCATTAAAGACAACTTAAACATTTTTGACTTTTAAATTTTTAACAGTTTTCAGAGGAAAAATCCCGAACCACTCCTAGCTTCAAAAATGACTTTCAATTCAATTTTTCGATATTTCATTATAGAGCCCTTGAGTAGCCCCTCCCTCTCTTAGATTGTCCAAAAGGCAAACGTTTTAGGACCTCAGTATCGTGGGTTAATTTGCGAACTAATCCTCTTTGCAAGAGCAGAGTTTTTTTGTAAATTCGTGCTGCCGTTATTTTTCTCGTTTCTTTTTTCTCCTCTCCCCCTCCCCATATTTCCATTCTAGCGAGTGTTAGATTGAAAGACATTGGAATTTAGTGATTCCTCAAGTCTTAGATTATTTTATCAGAAACATGTCAAAACTGCAGTAACTATTGCCCATCAGTGTTTCAAACCAGCTTGAAATTTCCCCCAAAATTTCCATTTTCATTAAAATCTTTAAAGTCCCTGATAGTTCCCATTTTGCCTAGTATGTGAACGCCTTTGCTGAGACATAAACATTTCATCCCGTCTGCAATCACTCTCAATCGTTGATTCAGATGCAACTCCAAGACATTTTTTGCAAAAAAAAAAAAAAAAATGCAAATGGAAAAAAAAAGCCGAAAGGATGATTGAAAATACAAAGAGAGAAGGCTTAATTTTTAAATAGAGACGATAAATCAGGGAGAATAGTGAGCAACTCCGCGGTCTGCAATGCAATGAGTTGGAAATAACAGAGCAACTTAAAAAAAAAAGTTAAACGGCGCGAGTCTATAGCTACTCCTCCAGAAGCACATGCAGCAAATAAAACAAGTCCATGTCGGAAAATTGAGAGAATGTCGATGTAAATTCCTGATTATGAAATGGTACAGCAATATTAAAGCATATTTTTCAAACACTCAATTTTTCTTTTTTGAGTAAAAACTGAAGGAAAGTCATTGAATTTCTTTCCGTCCCGACCCCCGTCTCGAAAATTTTGTCCAAGATGGAATTCCGTCCTGAGACGGAAGGTCTTGCACCCATGGTGCATATCAAGGCTTTGACTGTATGTTGTTTATTTTACATAGCCTGAATTTGTAAGAACTTTAAAGCTATGTAAAATAACCAACATACATGTAGGGTTAACGATCTCTAGGAAGAACATTCAAGCTATGTAAAATAACCAACGTAAGGGTAAGGTTTACGATTGCTATTGGCGAATCCTGCTGGAAATATTCAGGTTCAATGCGTTGGTGTTGAGAAAAAAAATGCAGATATTACGCAGCAGCATATAATTCGCACCTTGTTAATTTCCCACTTTTTAACAGATAATCCACGGATTATACACAGGAAAATTCTAAAAGCGGACCAAATGACCTGAATCGAACCAAAATGATAAAAAGCTGTCTCGAACGGACTTTGGCTGGAAAAGTGGACCATTTGGGAGCCCTGCATATATGATTCAGTCTAATTCTGTATCTGACAAAAGTGGTCAACTTAGAATTTACAGGTTTTACTGTAGGGGCATTCCAAGGTATTTTTGACATTTACGTAGAGTCCGTAATGTGACCTTTTTTGCCATAACTTTTTAATTTACTGTTTGATTAGCATATTATTTTATTTTTATCTTTTCCTACCAACACACCAGCTCAAAATAAAATAATTTGCAAATCAAACGGTAAATTAAAAAGTTATGGCAAAAAAAGGCCACGTTACGGACTCTACATAAAAATACTGTGGAATGCCCCTGTACTGGCTTTCACTTGCCCATGGCAGAATTCTACTCTCCACATCTTTCAACTAGATTTTTTGCTGTTTCCACATTATGTTATTAATTTAGTAGAAATAACTCACCTTACAGGAAATTCAAAATAACTTTCATTAGCAATAAAAACTCACCATTCAATCAAAATAACAGGGCAATGCACTTAAGCTTAATTCTTACCTGAGAAAAAGTGATCTTCATAATTGTCTCCATTCTTCAGTCTCATAAAGTTCAGTTAAACACAGCACATGACTCATACTTAATTGTCCAAAAGGTTAAGGCTTCACAAGGATGGAAATGGAGGAAAATGTAAAAAAATTTTTAAAAAATTAAAAAGGAGAGAAAGACTCTTTACTTGAATCCTGAAAATGTCCATTTCTTTTCTAAACTAGCACCAATGCCAGTGGACTCTTCTTTGAAAACCAATGGAAAACGCTTCATTAAACTTTCAACATCTCTAGCTCTAACAGTGCAATCAATCTGATGCAAGTAGGAACAAATATAATCAATGCTAGCACCAAATGTGGTGAACATTTAAAAAAGTAGAAATCAGGCCAATTAAGCGAGCTTCATGCTCAGTGATGCTCAGGGTAACCGATGAAGCGACAAAATTAAACGAATCTCTCTGTTCAGTATCACGATCATGCTCAACTTTTGAATCTTCTTTTCCTTCCTCTCGTAATAATGATTTCAGACTCCTCAACTCTTTCAGTTCTGCTTCATCCTTTACACGTTTTTGATTCAGTGACAGAATCTCATGTTGTAATCCTTGAAGAGCTTGTTTCAAAGATTGAATTTGATGATCAGCAATTGTCACGTTTTTGATCAATTTCTGAACGTACTACCATTAATTCATTTTGGGAAGCTTCCAGTTGACATTTCAATGAATCACATTCTTCTTTTAGCTTGCTTAGTTCTTCTTGCAATTCTAGTTCATCATTTTTTCCTTTTCCTGGTAGCCTGATTAGGAGAATCATCATCGCTGACATCCATTTCGTCTTCAATACGATCATTTAAAAACTTCTTCCAAATGGGCATTCTTAATCTCTTCTGTTTGTTTTTTCCACATCTCAATATTTTTTCGTTGAGCTTTTGTAAAGTGATCCCAAACTTTCTGTAAACTTGCAGGCAGAGAAAACTTTACCAATTTCATTAAATTTGTAATAAAATACCCTGCATTTGCTGTTTTAACATTATTTTCGCTTTGTTCAACTCGTCTTCATACTTAAGCTTTTCATTCATTAATCTACGTATATGACTGTTTGTACTTTGGATCATTGAATAAAAGTATCCAGCATTCCTCTTACTACATTCTCCTCTTTCTAACCATGTTATTAAGATACTAACCGCTTCTTGAAATGTATCTTCACCACGTAATTTTTCCCCCAATATTGTTGCTTCATGATCTGAATATTGTACAACTGGTGGGTGGGGTTGGAACCACGATAAGCTTCCTGTTCCATTTGCTCTTTATGACGAGCTTCTCTTTGTGCTTTTCTTTGTCGACATTCATATTCATATTGGTCATCCCCTAGCATTAGCAAAATCGACATGTACTCTGTTACAATATGCTGCATCATCCTTGTTTTCAATTTTAAGTTTGTAACCAGACAAATAAATAGCATTATCAACATGGCATTCTTCAGTAAACCTTATGTGACAGAAATTTTTCTTACTCATACGAATAACTGATATTTCTCACACAACGCTCAAAAATTTCCCTAATAATTTCTTCAGTAGTTTTTTCCGGTAACCCGCCAACAAAAATTGTTCTGCATCCAAGAGGTCTATCTCGTATGGTTGGGGGTTTGTCCTTGGGCTCAGGCGGATACATAACACTTTTCGTGAGAGTGATTATTTCTTTTGGAGGAAAAATGATACCTGTTTCTGCTCCACCTATGCCATATTGGCAATAATTGCCCATACCCATCATACCATACATACTGCCATCCCCAGACATGCCCATATAAGCATAAGGATTCATACCTGAGCTAGTACTAGGACCCATTTCTATACCAGATGTAACAGGTAAAAGCAGTTGCAACTGAATTGAGAGACATGTCCATGGGATTCATAACCCCAAGGAGCTGGATAATAATTATAGGCAGGCATCATGGAAAGTGCTCTCCTGTTACCGTCTAGATATGTGTGATCGGCTTGATTATACCCATAAGCTGGATAAACGGGCGTAGAAGTTGGCTGCTGAGAAGCAGGCAATGACTGAGACGTTTCCTGCTGCAAAGGTTGTTGTACCTGTTGAGGTTCTTCTCTACTACTAGTTTCAACACTGTCATCATGGGGATTATCTAAATTTTTTCCGTGGTATGGTCGACTTCTATTAAATTCGCGATGCCGACTACGATCACGATCAAATTTCTTACCATTTCTCTGCTCTCGTTGTCCATCATTCCATTGGCTACATGTACTGTCAGAAGTTGAGCTTTCTCGAGGTAACGTATTACCAGGATATGATCCACAGAGACTTTCCTTAGAGTCAGTACCGTTATTTATTTCCTTCCATAATAAGGGTAAAACCACGTAAAACAAAGATGGCGACAATGCTGGCGCCAACCTGGAGACTACAACAAATTAATTCATCGTTTATTCATTTTTAAAACTTTTAATGATAAGTAAATTCAGAAAGAAAATTACTTTGATTAGAGCGTTATGCCAAAACAAACAAATTGCTTGTCTTACGTCAACAAAACGAAAATAGCAACTAATGAGTTTTTCAATCATTAAAAACTCTGTAATGATTGAGAAGTTGAGATGAAAGCAGTAAGCGACAACCAGGCCACCTACGAAGATTTCTTTTTTCCTACTACTGTTGCTCAAAAGCCCTGACGGCCGGCAGGTGTCGCTTATACAGATGAAAACCACGGAGTAGGAAGAAGGAGAGAAATGTCCTACGGGATTGCTAGTGTAAAAGTGGCAACGACTGTTCACTTTTTTAGAGGGCGCTGTCGGCGAACCGCTCCCGTCAATCACAGCAAATCAATGTAAATGATGCTAAGTTTCTCATTTTTTTAGAGGCAGTTATTAAAGCAAAGAAAGAAAAAAACTACTGGAAATTGGTTGTAATAAGGGGCCAGTATAGTTGACAATGTAGGGCTTTCGTCCACAGGAAGTTAGCGCAGTATTTTGATGAAAAAATTTATTTTATTTTTCATAACCAACTTGCCGAATTCGTCTGCTATTAATATTGCGCTGTGCGATGTTTTATTTATTACGAGTTGGAATTTTTCTATTCCTGTAAATAATTGACGAAATGAGAATGTAGTAGAATTATTTACGTAAATATATTTTTTTAATTAGCTGTAAATTTCGTGACATTTTTCGAGAACTACTTAAAGCGAAAAATTATTTTGCTTTCACGACCTTTAACAGAAAAAAAATAAATGTTAATGTTCTATTTACTTAACTTCAAGCTGATATTGATTATAATCATTTTATTCATGTATTTACTCACTGCTTAGACATAATTGTTATCATTATTTTTTTTATTATTATTGCCTTTTTTCTACAACCAAATCGAAAAAAATCGGGAAACCTTTTTCATTTAAAAATATATGTACAAAAAGAGTAAATTGTAATTTTTAAAAACATTATTATTTCAACAGAAAACCCCACAAACTATCTCAAAAAAGCGTTCCAATGTATAAATTTTTGAATAAATAAGGTTTCTCGATTTTTTTTTCCATTTGGTTGTCGAAAAAAATTCAATAATAAAAAAATAATGATAACAATTCTGTTTAAGCAGTGAGTAAATTATTATAATCAATATCAGCTTGAAGTTAAGTAAATAGAACATTAACATTTATTTTTATCTGTTAAAGGTCGTGAAAGTAAAATTTTTTTCGCTTTAATTAGTTCTCGAAAAACGTCACGAAATTTACAGCTAATTAAAAAGATTTATTTACGTAAATAATTTTACTACATTCTCATTTCGTCAATTATTTACAGGAATAGAAAAATTCCAACTCGTAATAAATAAAACATCGCACAGCACAATATTAATAGCAGACGAATTCGGCAAATTGGTTATGAAAAATAAAATAAATTTTTTCATCAAAATACTGCGCTAACTTCCTGTGGACGAAAGCCGTACATCGTCCACTATACTGGCCCCTTATTACAACCAATTTCCAGTAGTTTTTTTCTTTCTTTGCTTTAATAGCTGCCTGTAAAAAAATGAGAAACTTAGCATATTTACATTGATCTGCTGCGATTGTCGGGAGCGGTGCACATACAGCGCCCTCTGGAAAAAGTGAACGAACGTTGCCACTTCTACATAGTAAAGATTTATCTCCTCCCCTTTAACCTCCCTGATGAAAACGCTACTATAGGGAGCGCTGCAACTACAGTCTAATGGCGGATGAAAAAGGTAAAACAAACAAATGTTGAAACTTATAACTGGCTTTGAAGCTTAGTGAATGACATTATTTTTTCATCGTGTTTGTTGGAAGCTTTCATTTCTATTCCTCAAAAATTACATTACACCACAAACTGTCTGAAGCCTGTAATTTATAGAGTAAGTAATTTACAGAAAGAAAACACTTGGAACGCAGTGTTTTCCCTTTTTCAGTAATATTGTTAATCACCGCAAGTAGCGTACTCGTGTACTGGAGTTCCGAATTAGATCGCTTTATATATTATTATAGTATTCGATGTACGCATATGTTTTACAAATTCTGAAATCACAAGAGTTTTAATAACTCGAATCAATCTCTGTCGAAATATTTTACAAATTACGTTATCGCTGGAAGAACAAGAAGCCACTAATATGTTCCCTTCAGATTTTTATAGAAGTAATTTAAAAAAATAAATAAATAAAAATTAATTTGAATTTTGACATTTGGATTTCAAATTATGTTTTTCGCAATCACGAGTGTGTGTGTGAGGACGATCTAGGAAGATTGGGCGCCGGGAACTTATGTGCTCCGGGAGCTTTGGGCACCAGAAGCTTTGGGCGTCGGGAACTTCGAAATGGGAAGATTAGGCGCCGCATATTGGGCGCCAAGCATTTTGGACGCTGGGAACTTTGGGCGCCGAGCATTTTGGGCGCCGGGAACTTTGGGCGCCGAGCATTTTGGGCGCCGGGAACTTTGGGCGCTGAGCATATTGTGCCCAGTATTCCCGGGGCCTAAAATGCTCGGCGCCCAATCCCAGTAAGCAAAATACCTTGCCTCAGTATTGCATAAAGGTTGACATGCAAGAAAAATCATCTTGCATTAATGCTGCCTCAATGTTGTTATGTTACTCCATTTATGCTGTCAGCAGGCTGCCACAATATTGACTGACAAGGTGTATGCAGCATAATATCAGGAAAATATCAAAGCAGGCTCCTTTTGTAATATTGCATACGTATTGATATGACAGGATAATATCAAGATGTTGTCATAACAGCATGAAATCAAGATCTAGGCAAGATGATCTTGCTTTTGTAATCTTGCATACGTATTGATATGGCAGGAAAATGTCAGGATACATTGAAATGACAGTATGAAATCAGCACGTTTGCAAGGTGTTTTATCTATTTATTTATTTGTATTATTTTCACTTTAAACTCGAGAATTAAATTTCATTCTTTAATTATTTCTGTTATCCTTCAAGATAGTTTTTTAGCCTAAGAATATTTCCTTAAAGCTGACATCTGATCGTAAATTCATATAAAGGTATTAATAGTACTCGCAATTTAATTTAAAAAATGAAAGTCTTCGTTTTGCTTATACTTGACTAATTTTTTAAATTCATGCTTCTGATTGTATTATAAAGACATAAAATGCCTAGTTAGGAATAATTCCGGAAGTTTTTATAACACATTTAAAAGTAAAGAAAGCAAAATAATAAATAAGTAAATAAATACAATAAAGTACATTTCCAAATGGATGTCAGCATTGAAAATATCCCATGGACAAAACACATGAATTTATCTTAAAGAATAACATAAATAACCATTGAATAAAATTAATCTTACTGATGAGATTGAAGTGATAATACGAAATTCTGAGCTTCATGTCAAGTAAAAAGTTATTTTCGGCCATTTCTAACATTGATCGCACATCGTCTGCGATATGACTTGTTTAGTACTATATTAATAAACAAATGCAGTTATCTGTCATTCATAAGTTATTCCTAAAACAATACTATTCCACACTAATAACTAAGCAACCAACTTAACGAAGCCTAAAGAACGCAACGCCAACGCCACGTGCAGCTCCTCTGAACCGACTGAATCGTAGTCGAAGGAGGAAGAAGTGCCAGCAATGCGAGGGACGTTGGGTAGAGAGAACTGTGCGCATGCGCAAGTATCAACGAATGTCCACCTGTTCTATTGTGTACTAATTATCTTGACGGCGACATCATGAAATCAATACATCTTGACAGCGTCAACATGTATGCAATGTTGTTATTGTAAGGTAATACGTATCAATATTGATATTTTAAGATGAATGCAATGTTGCATACATGTTGTTATTGTAATATTGCTTTTTAATCTTTATGCAAGCTTTATGCAGTATGAAACACGTCAATATTGACGCCGTCAGTATAATATCAAGATCTGTCAAGATTGATGCAAGAAATTTTGCTAGTAGGGAATGTTATTATGAGTTAGTTAACCACGTGACAGCTAATGATCACGTGCTCCAATCAACTGCTGAGAACGGTAACCGGTTTATCATAGAACGCTGCGGTTAGTAACCGGTCGACCGGTGAGGTTTGTCGAACGCAAGAATGCTTGCGTTCGCCGAGCTCAACTGGTAGCTACCGGTTATACGATAACGTGACATCTAATGATCACGCAGCGGTTAGCAACCGGTTACTCAGTGGTCGACCGGTTAGGATCGCCGAAAAAAACCAATTACAGTACATTGGCGAAATGAGAAATAAAAACGAGCGCGTTCTATTAAACAGCATGGTGACCTGGATACATTAAAGCAACCCCGAGTAAAATGTAAACAGAGCCGCCCCTTTAAATTGTGAGGTAGAAATTGCAATGCGAAATATTGCTGTTTAAAGTTTTAGTTCGTTTTAATTTCACGATTTACTGTTTTTTGTGTTGAAAAATATTTCCGTTTTCGTAGGGTTTCTTCTGAATCTTAATTTACGTCTGTATTGTTGTTATGTTTGGAACCCTTTCCCCCAACTACCAATCACTTCTGAAGAGCTCCAAATTCAGAGTTAATTACAATACAATATGAATAGCAACCCCTTCTGCACGTTTTCCGGATTTTTCGCATGCCATGAATGTAAGGGAAAAAAACGGAAACGAACAAGTTCAAAGGGTGCAAGAATGCACTAGCCAAGGGCACTCACTTTGGCTCCCCTCCCCCCTCTAACTTAACTATCACAGGTGCTATGAATTCAAAGTCAATTATACAATATTTGCTGTAAACTTCTTTGATAGGGAACATTTTAATATAATTAAGATTTTGGTGCAATCTGCAAATTGTTATCAATTATCAGTTCATTCAGGCAAAATTAACAAGGCCAAAAAAAAAAAAAAATTTTTTTTAGAGCTCTGAATATATTATTATCATTAGCATACAAATCTCACACCTATTAGACTATAATGATTTAGTACAGTTAAGGAGTGACACAAGCTCGGAGCATAAAACAATCGAAATGGAAAAGCTTACAGTTCCTGGGGCCAATGACTACTGATTGCGAGTAGTTGGTGGTATCCAAACGTGTCATTTTAATTTTTTCTAGGAAATGGGGAGGGGGAGTGTGCAAAGGCTGACACTGGTCGCTCAAATTCTCACGAGCCCCACAGAGCGTAGGAGCAGTGACTCAACATCTTCCCACCCATCCTTTCCCCTTTTTATTATTATTTTTTATAAAATTAAAAACTGAGACAGATGAAGGTGAAATTGAATTAAATGAAAAGGATTTTATTCTTTCCTGAGATAAAATGTATTTCTTAGATCATTAAATGGTAGTATTTTTTACAGATTTTCTCACGACATTTTTATTGTTAAACAACTTTATGAAATAACCAAAATCTTCAACATATTGTTCAGAGAAAACCAATAAATTAAAACATCAACAACATAAGAGAAGCGCACTCAGATTGTATTTCAGTTACTATTCTCAAGAATATTAAAAAAAATCAACAGTCAAAGAAACTCATTTTGAAACAGCATGTATTATCTACCATGTTAAAATCTGTTCTGCGTCTCTTTCAATGTGAGTTTATTGCGAATGTTTACAGCAAGCAGAATTTTCCAAACATAACAACAATACAGACGTAAATTAAGATTCAGAAGAAACCCTTCGGAAACGGAAATATTTCACAACACAAAAAACAGTAAATCGTGAAATTAAAACGGACTAAAACTTTAAACAGCAATATTTCGCATTGCAATTTCTACCTCACAATTTAAAGGGGCGGCTCTGTTTACATTTTACTCGGGGTTGCTTTACTGTATCCAGGTTACCATGCTGTTTCATAGAACGCGCTCGTTTTTATTTCTCATTTCGCCAATGTACTGTAATTGGTTTTGTTCGGCGATCCTAACCGGTCGACCACTGAGTAACCGGTTGCTAACCGCTGCGTTCTATCATCAACCGGTTACCGTATTAATATAAAGCACGTGATCATTAGATGTCACGTGATCAATTAACCGGTAGCTACCAGTTGAGCTCTTCGACGAACCTCACCTGTCGACCGGTTACTAACCCCAGCGTTCTATGATCAACCGGTTACCATTCTAAGCAGTTGATTGGAGCAGGTGATCATTAGCTGTCACGTGGTTAACTAACCGGTAGCTACCGTAACGTAAGCATTGAGAGCGCTTCAAAATTCGCCGCCGGGAACATTGGGCGCCGAGCATTTTGGACGCCGGAAACATTGGGCGCCGAGCGTTTTAGGCCCCGGGAATACTGGGCACAATATGCTCGGCGCCCAAAGTTCCCGGCGCCCAAAGTGCTCGGCGCCCAAAGTTCCCGGCACCCAAAATGCTCGGCGTCCAAAGTTCCCGGCGCCCAAAATGCTCGGCGCCCAAAGTTCCCGGCGCCCAAAATGCTCGGCGCCCAAAGTTCCCGGCGCCCAAAGTGCTCGGCGCCCAAAATGCTCGGCGCCCAAAGTTCCCGGCGCCCAATAGTCGGCGCCCAATCTTCCTAGACCGCGGGAACCTTGGGTGCCGAGCATATTGTGCTCAATGTTCCCGGCGGCGAATTTTGAAAGGCTCTCAATGTTTGCGTTCGACGAGCTCGATCGGTAGCTAGCGGTTAACCGATCACGTGACATCTAATGATCGCGTGCTTCAATCAGCTTATCAACAGATTAATACGGTAATCGGTTGATGATAGAACACAGCGATTAGCAACTCAGTGGTCAACCGGTTAGGATCGTCGAACAAAACCAATTACAGTACATTGGCGAAACGAGAAATAAAAACGAGCGAGTTCTATGAAACAGCATGGTAACCTGGATACATTAAAGCATTCCCGAGTAAAATGTAAACAGAGCCGCCCCTTTAAATTGTGATGTAATTGTGATGCGAAATATTGCTGTTTAAGTTTTTAGTTCGTTTTACTTTCACGATTTACTATTTCTTGTGTTGTGAAATATTTCCGTTTTCGTAGGGTTTCTTCCGAATCTTAATTTACGTCTGTATTGTTGTTATATTTGGAAAATTCTGCTCGCTGTAAACATTCGCAATAAACTCACATTGAAAGAGACGCAGAACAGATTTTAACATGATAGATAATACGTGCTGTTTCAAAATGAGTTTCTTTGACTGTTGATTTTTTTTATATATTCTTGAGAAGAGTAACTAAAATACGATCTGAGTGTGCTTCTCTTATGTTGTTGATGTTTTAATTTATTGGTTTTCACAGAACAATGTTGAAGATTTTGGTTAGTTCATCAACTTTTTTAACGATAAAAAGGTCGTGAGAAAATCTGTAAAAAATACTACCATTTAATGATTTAAGAAATACATTTTATCTCAGAAAAGAATATATAATACTTTTCATTTAATTTGTAATTTCACCTTCATCTGTCTCAGTTTTCAGTTTTATAAAAAAAAATAATAAAAAGGGGAAGGGATGGGTGGGAGATATTGAGCACTGCTCGTGTGCTCTATGGGGCTCGTGAGAATTTGAGCGACCAGTGTCAGGCAGGTACCACAGTACTTGGAAATTTCTCACAGCCACACCACTATGCTCAGTTTTTAGAATGAAGCCAAACTAATTGTTCCCTGCCCATTAAGCACATGACACGATAATAAAAAGAGCAGCTCTAAGGCATTTGACTTTATTCGTCATTTAAATTTTTAACAACGAGCGTACATCTTAAGCACAGGGTTGTTTTTAATATCGTCAGCCTCTGTGAGTCCGGGCCCCTATGCATTTGCTTCCTCTGCCCCCCTTTATCGTCGGCCCTGCCAATGAATGATGAAGTAAAAATATTTACGAAAAATGTCATGTTATTTAACAAGAAAAATAGTGTTTAATAACAAATAATTTTATTAAAATGAAATGTAAACTAAGTAAGCAAACATTTAAGCAGTAAGTGACGCCCCTAAAGCAGTGCAAAAGAATTTACCATAGCTATTCAATAAATAACAAGAAGTTCTGTCTAGAACTAGACGAGCCTACTTTCCCGTATACCCATACTACTTTCTAGTACCCGATCAATAATCTCAAAAATAGCTAAAATCGCAAATTTTTTTCAAACATATTTTTAAAATACTTTAAGCTGATTTCTAGGAATAAAATATTCCTCACTCATCTAAAAAAATTAGATGCGTAAAAAAAAAAAAAAAGAACAAATAAAATAGCAGCAACTTTGAAACAAAGCAGCTAATACACTTTTTCCCATTAAAAAAATCTTTAACAGCTTTCAAAACGAAAGAATAATAATTAAAAATAATAATCTCATTAAAATGAATACATGATATCAAAAAAAAAAATCGTTTCTTTTTCCCCTGTTGCCAAAAACATCATTTTAAATGAATTAATGCACTTAGCAAAACAAAAAGAAAAAAAAAAACAATAAAATGTAAACTTAAAGAAATAATTTTCTTTGTCAAAAAAAAAATCGTCTGCGCAATCTTAATGTAGAAACATAAATGACTTCGAGTTTATTCGCCAAAAACTGAGTACCTAAATTGTAACTTTAGCGTAAAAATAAAAACAAGTCATATCAACAATAATTATTTCGCAGTTAAAACCATAGCTGCGGAGTCGGAGTCAATCTCATTTTGAGATAAAGGAGTCGGAGTCGGAGTCAGTCATTTGTCCTCCGTGTATAAATTTTTGCCAAAACTACGAAGTCAGAGTCGAAGTCGGGGAGTCGGAGTCCGATTAACTGTCGGGCACAGGAGTCGGAGTCGGAGTCAAGTGCCCCTAAATTCTCGGAGTCGAAGTCTGGAGTTTGGTGTCAGGAGTTATTTAGAATAAAATTTGTTTGAAGTAAATCCGCCTTCAAGTGCGGAGTCTACATTGACTTTCAGTTTCCCCGTAGGCGCTATTGTTAAGCGATTTGAACTGTTCAAAATTGAAAGGAAAATTGTTCAAATAAAAAAGATATTTTATATACAAGTTTTTCATCAAAATCTTTTTTCTACAAAGCTTGTTTGAAGCAAATTCGCCTCACAGTTCGGGATTGCCTTGAATTTCCCCGTAGGCGCTAATGTTAAGTTTTTTTGAACTGTTCAAAATTGAACAAAAAATAGTTCAAATCAAAAAGTGAAATATGGGAATGAGGTGTCCTCGCCGAGATCTTTCGAACAAAAAAAAGTTTTTTCGAATCGGACTATTCATTCAAAAGTTATTAGGGGGGGACAGACAGACAGACCGACAGACAGACCGACAGACCGACAGACAGACCGACAGACATTTTTCCCCATCTCAATACCCTACTTTCCAATTTTTAATTTTTCAATATTTATCTAATTATTTTATTTATTTTTGCCTTTTTTTTGTTTTTCGGGATATTTTTAAGATGCATTAAGCCTTCTTTCATGCTTTTTTCTTCTTTCTCTGACTTTTACTGGGAAAGTAGGCTAAAAATTAAACTTACTTTTCTAAAAGGAACCTAAAAAAGTGTATCTATAAAAATTATGAACAAATCGCAGTAACAATGATTGCTTCTGAATTAATTACTTTATTGACAAACTAGCTGCGTTGCCCGGCCTTTCCCGGTTCACCTTAAAAATAAAAATTGTGTCAAGTGACGTATATTGAACAATCAGGCGTAAAAAATAAATAAAAAAACCATCATGATTTCCCTTCCAAACAATGACGACAGATATTGAAATACTTTTGAGAAATTAAATCCAGGAAGATGGATTTAAAATGCGTAACCATGGAAACACAAAATAAAATAAGTTTAAGAAATTAAAATGCGAAAGAAAATGGTTCATATTTTGAATGGAATCGAGATTTCTTAAACTTGATTTAAAAAAGGCTTGTAACTTTTTTTCCTTTCGAGCTAACAGCTTATTTTTTCGACCATAGGTCAAATTAGATATGGAGTAAAAAAGGTCGCTTTTTCCAATGGCGTCAAAAAGAAAGCTGTGGGACAATTCCTTCACTTTTTATTGATTTATTTAATGAAGAAAGTAGTACCGAAATTTCTGCTAAGCCTATAAAAATTGGAGCTAAAAGCCCAAATAACTCCCGCCGTAATAAAATTAGAGCGTTGAAAGAAATTGCGTAGAACGCGGAAAATTCTACCTTTTCTAACGATATGTAATATTAATATGTGCAAGTAATTTTTCACCCCCATATTTGAGAATTTATGTGAAAATTGGACGTAAATTGGAATAAAAAAAAAACTATTCATCGAATTTTATTCAAACTGGTCTGCAAACCTTTTCAGGACGTAAAGGAACAAACTGTGAAAATTTCGGCGCTATCGGCTGGGTAGTTCTCGAGTTTTGCGAGTTCAAACACACAGACGCTTTTTGGGGACTTCTTTTTATACTAAGCAGAGATAATTAAATGGATTAATAATAACCTACCATAAATAACAAGCTCATATTATATGCATAACGCTTTTTTTTTTTTGAAAGAAGGTTACTTTCGGTATTTTTTTTCCTTGCAGTGGTTTGCTTTTTGATTGGAATTGAATGGGGAAATTTATTTTTGTTTTGTTGCAAAATAAACTTCAAATTATCCGGCATGCCGGAAAATTCAAATTTCCTGGCATGCTGGTCAACCTTGCTTTTTTCCTGCATGCCGGATAATGAGGAGTAATACGGCAATTATACAACCTTTGCACGCTCCCCCCCTCCCATTTCCTGGAAAAAATTGAAATGACACATTTGGCTACCACCAACTACTCGCAATCAGTAGTCATTGGCCCCAGGAACTGTAAGCTGTTCCATTTCGATTGTTTCATGCTCCGAGCTTGTGTTGCTCCTTAACTGTACTAAATCATTATAGTCTAATAGTTGTGAGTTCATTTTTATGCTAATGATGATAATATATTCAGAGCTCTAAAAAAATGTTTTTAGGCCTTTGTTAATCTTGCCTGAATGAACTGATAATTAATAACAATTTGCAGATTGCACCAAAATCTTAATTATACTAAAATGTTCCCTTCTAGGGGGCTAATGGACCTTTTGGCCCATGGGCCTGTGCACCTTCATTTTAAAAAAATATACGTTCAAAGTGTATAGAGCAGCCCTACTCAAAGGAGTTTACAGTAAATATTGTATAATTTACTTTGAATTCATAGCACCTGTGATAGTTAAGTTAGAGGGGGGAGGGCCCTCGGTACTGCATTCTTGCACCCTTTGAACTTGTCCGCTTCCGTTTTTTTCCCTTACATTCATGGCGTGTGAAGCAATCCGGAAAACTTCCAGAAGGGGTTGCTATTCATATTGTATTGTAATTAACTCTGAATTTGGACACTTCAAAAGTGATTCGTAGTTGGGGGAAAGGGGGGAGGGAGGCTCTTGAACCAAAGTAAGCACCCTACAACTTGTGAGCAACCCATGTTTTCATTTTTAGGTTCAAAGAAATCCATATAAGTTTGCAGAAGGAGATTGCAGTTAATATTCTTGCATCATGATTAATTTTGAATTCATGGCACTGAGGAAGTTCAAGGAAAATTGGGGGAAGGGCCAGATCTGAAGCCTAAGTGAGAGCAAGATATACTTCTCCACGACATTCAATCGTCTTCTCAACTTCATACTTTACGCAGAATAGGGAGATGAATAAGATTCAGAGCAAAAGATTGTGAGAGCCCATGGTGCGCCTATTAATCCTTACACCCTTATGAATGAAGAACCTTTCAACAGAATACATTTTGTCAAAACCTTACTCTTTTCAAAGTCAAAGAGTTAGAGTCATTTTCCCTCCAATTCCTCAGCCCTGGTTAACACCTGCTTTCTCGACACTAGCTGGCTTATTAGTAATGGCTGATTAAATCAATTAAATTTCTGTCTTATTGGTAAACTTGCTGCTTGTAAGTGCATTTCATTTAATGATAGTTGCTTCGAAAAAAAGACTTCTTGCAATTGCTAATTAACAGTGAAATAAGAATCAAACAGATCAAAGTGACGTGGCATCAAGAAAAATTGAAAAAACTACAAGACTGGCACGCATACCTCTCAAGATTTAAGACAGGAACTTAACATTTTGTTTGATTTCAGCTTCCAATTTGAAAGTTAATGATTATTATGAGCAAGATTTGAAGAAAAGCATTTTTTTAACACATTTGTCAATTATGCACTGTATGACATCCAGAGACTGCAATTTCATCCTTGTTATGGACTCACCAGTCTGGAATAGTCAATCACCAAGCTGAAAGCAGACGTCATCTCATTGAAGCTAAGAGTGCCAACAAACTCGTAACTAAATTTAATTGAGCAAATCACAAGGGTTCAGAGCAGTGGTGTGCTTCAACTCGACAATCAAAGGCAATGCATGGGTATAAAGCAGAAAGTTATCGCCCTTAAGACTGGGCTAGGGCAGAACTACATGCAATAAACTGACATCCCAGTCATGATATCCAGAGACTGCAGTTTCATCCTTGTTATGGGCTCATCAGTCTGAAATGGTCAAGAACCGTGCTCGAGGCAGATACGAGACGCATTCAACTTCCAATGAGATGATTTCTGTATGTTGCATGTCGTTCTACCTTAGCCCTGGCTAAAAGGTGGTAAACTGCTTTATACCCATGCTCTGCTTTCAGTTGACGGGTTGAACTGGACATTGCTGGGGACTCTCGCTGGTGTGTTAAATTTAATTTAGCTACCAGTCTGTTGACACTCTAAGCATCAATGAGATGACATCTGCCGCCAGCTTAGTTATTGACTGTTCCAGACTGGTGAGTCCATAACAATGACGAAACTGCAGTCTCTGGATGTCATTACCATGCTGTCAGTATATTGCATGTCTACCTTAGACCTGGATAACTTACTGCTGAATATGATTGTTCCATACATGTTTTTCTACAACGATGTAATTGTCTTTAAAAGTTGTGCTGTAACTAAAGTCACTGAAATAAAGTACTTTTTGAATACATATCTGTGCATTAAAAACTTTTCAAAAACTAATTAAAAAGTATTGCAAAAATCAAATCATCTTAGAATCCTGATTTTGCTTCATTAGTTTTTTAAAATGAAAACCTGGACACTTTAACCACTTTAATTTGGTTTTAAAAAAGTGGTTCATTATTTACATAGTTTAAAATTAATATGAAGTGTTGGTGTTCAATAATTTTCACGGATCATTCTTTTTGGAACACCCTGCATTATGATTCATTAATTTTGTTTATTTAAGGGTGTATTTTGGGGGCTTGTCAAAAACATCTTATTCCAACATTTCCCTATTGTTAGTATTGAATACAAAACAAGTTGCTTCAAATATCTCGAAAACTACTTTCTGCAGATACAGACATTTACCTGCCCACTGCAGTAAAAATGTTTAAAGGTGCACTGAATTTTACTAGTACCAAACTCGTCAGTAAAAACTTGAAATTGAAACAACCATCAATCAATTAATTTTTAGAAATATCTTGTTTTTTTTTAATGTTTTTTATTTTTGAAATGGGACACATCTGCTCTTTCTCGATACCATCTGGATGTACCCAAGTCTTTATGCACGATATTTAGTGTTATGTAGCAAAATTCTGAAAATAGGACTAAATTTTATGCATAAGGATAACATTAGAAACACCATCACCTCACTACTATTCTTGATTACAAAAGCTTTAATTTGTCAAAAACCCCAATCCAATTTTATTTATTAAATTTATATAAGTCTTGCATGTTTATATTCTGATAGCATTGAAACTTCATTGACTCGACAGGCTTTTGTGAGCCCAAGAATCTTTTTTGTACAAAAATATTCTTTTTTTCCTATGTCTTATACAAAAAAAAGTACATTTTAAATCTTTTTTCATTATCTGCTGAGTATTTTCTTAGAATTCAATTCAACTTTTTAAACCTCTTGTAAGTTTAAATAAATAATAGTGCACATTGTTTTTTTACCCTTTTTTATGAAGTAATGAACTGAAGTTGAAAATTTTGAAAACTCATTATGCCCTTTCTCAAAATTAATAAATTTGATTCAATTATAATTACTTTCCCAATGAAATAAAAATTTTAAAATTATGAAATAAAAAACATTTCAATTTAAACGGCATTAATTTTTACTATTTAAATTCAGGGACCTTTGGGAGTCACTGTAGACCCCTTGTCAGCAAGGGGTTGCCAGCCCTCCATAAACATATCACTTAGATTCCAAGCTTGGCCCACTATAATTGGGGCAAACCTAACCTGGGAATATTGTGAAGGCTTCCCAAATCCCAATCACAGCATTACAAAGCTGCCAGTTTAGGTTTACCCCAGGCAGACATGGCCTCTTGTTAACCCCGTCGGAATTTAAACTCCCTATAAGCAGACCTGTCATTTAGGAGGGTCAATTGCCTCAACGCTAGCTTTGAGAAATTAATGTATAAGGGGTTGTAGTTTTTGCAATAAAATTTGCATTGAGGAAACACCCTCCCCAACCCCTCAAACCCTGAAAAAATTCGAAATGACAAGCCTGCTTATACGAAGTGTTAGCAGTTCAGAAATTCTAAGAAATTAAGAATTTCTGTACTTCTTGAGCAAACCAATGTAATTTTAGCCAATTGTAATACTTACTGTGAATAAGAAACAATTACCTTTTCACAGATTATAAGTAATTCAAGTATTTGGTAAATATTCACTTTAAATTACTTCAGAGTTACCAGAAGATGAGTTTTCAGTGGCTGATTTTTGGGCTTAAGTTGAAATATACTTTTGGTGACCCCTTTGTCTATAATTATTATCATAAATTGGCTGGATAGCCCACTGCAAGCTTTGGCCTTCTTCAGGAGATCCCGCTAGGCTGTCCTCCTCTTTGTCATTGACCTCCAGTTATTGAATTTTATGAAATCAAAATCAGTGTCCACACAGTCGACCCGTCTCGTTTTTGGTCTACTCCTTGGTCGCTGTCCAAAAGGGACTGCATTGGAGACCGTCGACGCAGCTCTATCATTTTCCATTCTTGAGC
Organism: Uloborus diversus; assembly: GCF_026930045.1. Classification (NCBI taxonomy): domain Eukaryota; kingdom Metazoa; phylum Arthropoda; class Arachnida; order Araneae; family Uloboridae; genus Uloborus; species Uloborus diversus. The sequence goes on from NC_072734.1 coordinate 89,842,860, forward strand.
GATGACCAGCCTCTCTCATTGTTTAGTTTGGTAAATTTGAAAATATTGATATTTCTAAAAAGTTTATTAAGTATTTGTCTATCATAGAACTAAGTAAAAAAATAATTAAAAAAAAAGAAAAACGGCTGCAATTTTGAATCATTTTTATAGCCTTATAGTCCTGGGAGCCCCTTACAATTGCAACATGGTAGATCTGCCACTGCATCTTCAGATTTTTTTTTTTTTTTTTACTTGTCTTGATGCTGTCCTAGATATTTTGTCCAAACTCGGATTTTTTCAATACAAAACCAAAATACATCGTAGCTTCAGAACAACAGTAAGACATCTAATCCCAGATATAACACTAAGATATCTTACTGTTGCTTTGAGGGGAGAACATAGGGTTTCTTTCAAAGAAACTCAACCGAGATTTTATTAGTATTTAAAATAAATTGATATGATATTCCGTTATCATTCTTTATTTTCAACTTTAACTTTTTAATCATCAGTAGAATTGCTGGAAAGGTAGGAAAAATTCTTAAAATTTTTTGACTTTCCCACAACCTAGTTTTTAGCCTACTTTCCCAGCAAAAGTCAGAAAAGGAAGAAAAAAGCATGAAAGAAGGCTTAATGCATCTTAAAAATATAGCAAAAAACCAAAAAAAAGTCAAAAATAAATAAAATAGTTAAATTAGTATTGAAAAATTAAAAATTGGAAAGTAGGGTATTGAGATGAGGAAAAATGTCTGTCGGTCCGTCGATCTGTCTATCTGTCTGTCCCCCCTAATAACTTTTGAATGAATAATCCGATTCGAACAAACTTTTTTTTTTTTCGAAAGATCTCGGAGAGAACACTTCATTCCCATATTTCACTTTTTGATTTGAACTATTTTTTGTTCAATTTTGAAGAGTTCAAAAAAACTCAACATTAGCGCCTACGGGGAAATTCAAGGCTATTCCGAACTGTGAGGCGAATATGCTTCAACCAAACTTTGCAGGAAAAAGCTTTTAATGAAAAACTTGTATATAAAATATCTTTTTGATTTGAACAATTTTCCGTTCAATTTTGAACAGTTCAAATCCTTTAACATTAGCGCCTGCGGGGAAACTGAAAGTCAATGTATATTCCGTACTTGAAGGCGGATTTACTTCAAAGAAATTTTGTTGGAAATAGCTCTTGATACCAAACTCCAGACTTCGACTCCAAGAATTTAGGGGCACTTGACTCCTACTCCGACTCCTATGCCCGACAATTAATCGGAATCCGACTCCCCGACTTCGACTCGAACTTCGTAGCTTTGGCTAAAATTTATACACGGAGGACAAATGACTGACTCCGATTCTTAGATATTCGACTCCGACTCCTTTACCCCAAAATGAGATTGTCTCCGACTCCAAATCCGCAGCTATGGTTTTGACTGTGAAATAATTATTGCTGATCTGACTTGTTTTTATTTTTACGCTAAAGTTTTAATTTGGGTATTCAGTTTTCGGCGAATAAACTCGAAGTCATTTACGTTTCTACATAAAAATATGCTCAGACTTTTTTTTTTTTTTTTTTGACAATGAAAATTATTTTTTTAAGTTGATATTTTATTGTTTTTATTTATTTTGGTTAGTGCATTAATTCATTTAAAAAAATGTTTTTGGCAACAGGGGAAAATGAAACGATTTTTGTTTGATATGATGATTTATTTTAATGAGCTTATTAATTTTAGCATAGACTAATAATAAGAGTAGACCGAACTTTCTCGTTCTTGCTGATGAAGAAAATTGGTTCATACATGTCTCATGTGACTAGTGGAAGGGCTTGGCGAAGACTTTGGCAGCATGGTTGCTAGATGGCAGCATTATCTATAGTTTGGCACTCGACATGTATTTTAAGACAATGTGTTTTCATTAAAAAAAACTTCCAGGTGCAGAGATTGAACTGTTTTTCTTTTAGTTATGCATTATTTTGACATTAGTAATAGTTTTTGATCAGTTTTTGGTAACTTTTATTTCGTTTGGAGCTGTCAGCGTTGGCGTGAACGAAATGGCGTAAACGTTTTGCGTTAACGCAAAAATGTACTAATCGGTATCTTAAATTGAAACTGTAGGTAAAAATCTTACCGTTTGCTGATTCTTCTTAGTCGCTTGCATAAGCTTAGTCGCTAAGCTTATTGCTTAGAGAGTTATTGAAATTGACTAAAGAAAATGCACAATACTATCTAAACGAAAAACTCACTATATTAACAAAATATTTACAACTTAGAATAACAAATTTACAAATCGGACTCCATAAAAGATCATTCTTCCGTGTTCCATAAATTCTATTTATTTTATTTCGCGCTGGCGTTGATCGTCTGCTACGATTAACGCCCGCTGTTGCTAGGATATCCACCAGTCACATGGTTTGGTTTATGAGCAGCAAAAGGGTTGCCATAGCTCGGTCTACTCTTATTATTAGTCTATGAATTTTAGTTATTATTTTTTCGTTTTGAAAGCTGTTAAATATTTTTTTAATGGAAAAAAAGTGTATTAGCTGCTTTGTTTAAAAGTTGCTGCTATTTTTTTTTCTTACGCATTTAATTTTTTTAGATGAGTGAGGAATATTTTATTCCTAGAAATCAGCTTAAAGTATTTTAAAAATATGTTTGAAAAAATTTGCGATTTTAGCTATTTTTGAGAATATTGATCAGGTACTAGAAAGTAGTATGGGTATACGGGAAAGTAGGCTCGTCTAGTTCTAAACAGAACTTTTTGTTAACTCATAAGTAAAATGCATTTTCATATTTTTCGGAAAGTATAAAAGGAATATCGTCCGCAATTTGAATTATGCGTAATTTTAACACAGAAGAATCAAAATGAAGTATATTTACGAATTAAAATACACTGAATCAATACTGAATTAAAAGAAATGTCAAACATATCCCAAAAAATCCATATGTTTTTTACATTATATTAGTCAACAATATAACAACTTTTTAGTAACGTTAACAAATTTCGTGGTTGTTTCACAAAATAAGATTGTATGCGACAAAACATAAGTTTCAAGGATTTTTCACAAATTAATTGTGCAAAGTACTGAATATAATACGAGCTAAAATATGAAAGTCATAACGTTTGAAGATGAAGCAAAGCTTTCACGACTTCACACGGATCATTTGTACACAAAATTTATAAGTCTCAATAAAAAATTTAACTAGCGTAATCCATCCACGACTTGCAACATTTAAAAATTTGATTCATCTTGTGTTCAAGTAATTGTTTAATTATACCAAGAATATCTCGTTCAGAGATTAAAAAATACAGAACTTTATGACAATCGCGACTCATTGCGCTCCGCAAAGAGCAGCACTGCGAAATTCTCGCCAATCATTTTGGCAGTTTTCGAATTTCACCAATGCACTGTAATTGAGAGGATTTCAAAATTCACTTCCTGGCGCCCAAAGTTCCCCGCTTCCTAAATGCTCGGGGCCCAAAATTCCCGGCGCCCAAAACGCTCGGCGCCCAAAATGCCAAGGCGCCCAAAGTTCCCGGCGCCCAAACATAGATCTTTAATAAAAGGGATAGATAGGCCTTTCTCCTACAACGCAGCGTATTTCGCCCGGAGAAAGTGGGGTCATCATGATTCTGCCGAGAATCACGTGATCAAGGGACATGGCGTCTCCCTCTTCTCGGGCAGCAGTGATCTAACAATGCGAAGCGTCGTTAAAAGTCTAGGATTATCTGAAGATTTTCATTATACTTATAGGAGAAATCTCTATATGTGTGAATCTGAGATTTTCTAGTGAAAGAGGGTTTGATGAATGCGATGCTGGTGCCAATTTTATTAAAAAATATAGACATAGTGGACTTTCTGAGTAACAGAAATCTTTCTTTCTGCTAAAGGCAAAAAAAGTCCCCTGCAGAGTCGAAATTAAGAATATTTTAAGCAATTTATTGTAGATGCCGAACATTATATTAAATCACTAAAAACAAGTGATGGAAAATTAGTTATAGTATGTCCTCGAAAAACTGGATTTTTAAGTTTCCTAATTTCTATGAAAAGTGTGCTGGGAACATATGAAAAGTATGTAGGTGCCCGAATTCCAGTTCTAAACTGCATAATGACTTATAAGCTTACTCAGGATCACCTTGAAACTTTTTTCAGTGCGATCAGGTTGTGAGGGGGTATTCAACAATAATCGTCGGACAATTTCGAAGTGCGAAAAAAAGATTATTCATTCATACGGAAGTTTAAGGAGTTCAGTTCTTTAAATTGCGCTGATTTTAACAACCTTCAAATGCTAAGATTAAATTTGAAGCGTAGCAAAAATGATTTGAAAGAAAGCCTTTTTTTTCCGATTCCTTTGACGACGATTTGGAAAATTCAGAAATCATCTCAGTTAACATGACGCAGTATATTAGTGATGTTTCTGACTACGCTGGATTTTTTGTCCGGCAAGTGCACTCTGTTGTGAACTGTGACGACTGCAACGCAGTCTTAACTACAATGAACTAAAAAATAGGCATAATAAAATTTAAGAATTTTGAGACACATTCAAGTATGATAACTTATTGCAAGATTGCAACCATTGAAATATGTACATTTGTGAAGAACAACTGAGCGAGAATGTGAAAAAGTTTTGGGAGTAAAACACAAAAATATAATGTTACTCATGAAGCCACAAGAGTTATGACAAAAATTTCTAATTCCGTTTTTCTAAGTTTAAATAAGCATATGTTGGAAACAGAAGCAGCAGATTTTCTCGTTAACAAGTTTATAAAATTAGTCGTTACTAAATATTGAAGCGTTGGAATGTATCGCGCAGTCAATTCAAACAATGAAAATAATTCACAAAGACCAATAAGTAGGAAAGTGACAAAATTAATATTGTTGAGAGACAATAATCACTAGTTTTCTTCACCCTCGACTTTAAATTGTCAAAATTGTCATATCCTGTAGGACGAAAAAAAAAAGAAAAGAAAAATTGGGGAGGGGGCGGAAGTCAAATGACCATTCATGTAGTTTATAATTGCAAATTAATTTATTTTCTGAGTACTTTAAAAAAAAAAAAAGAAAACACTGAAGTTGCTTAAAAATCAGGATCAAACCAAAGTTATTTGTTTGGCTAATAGAGTGTTGGTGCGAAACGCATGCGAATCTTAGGATATTATTTAATTGAGTCAATTGAGAATTGACATTCGATACTATTTACATTTGTATTTCTAATTGGTTTATGGTTTTAGATAGGGTTTTATGTTAAACTAGCAAAAATACCCGGCGTTGCCTGGGTCAGTAATAATTATTAGAAAAAATCATTACTTGCTTTTGTTTTCTGTTTTAAGTGAAAGAATTTAAAACACATCTTTTTGACGTGATTAAAAATCGAGTTTCTTTCTTACCCATAAAACTAAAATAGCAATAAGTATAAAGAACAAAGTAGTATTGATTTAGAAACGAAAGCACTATATTTAAGCATATACACAAATTTAAAAAACATGAAATTAATCTTCTCATGTTTAAAAAGATTAATCTGTTGATACTTTTTTTTAACATGGAGTCTAAAACCTTCTCTGTATGGCTAATGAAGTACGAAGTGATTAAAAAAAGTAGCTGCGCGCGTAATCCCCTTATACTTGCTTTAGTTATTTCGGGAAATTTCAATCATTGTGGCTCTTGGTGCGATTTTACCGAATTTGCGAAAGTCGTTTCGGGATACCTTCGATGATGCTCCCCCATTCTTTCCTTACTTTGTAAAACGATATATTAATTATCGTTACAGAGATATCGTCGCCAGATGCTGAGATATTTTTGGTCACCATAAAATGGCGCTAAACAGTTTCATCCGAAATGTTACCGAAATAAGTAATAAAATTTGGTGATTGTTTGAAATTGTGCAAAAAGGAAAATTAATGGAAGTTTTTGTGCTATTTATGGATTTGCCTAATTTAGTTGCTGGATTATTTAATACAGTAAAAAAAGTCTTTTGAAAATTTTTTGATTGGCGATATTTTGTTTACATGGTGAAAGCTGAGAAACATTATGACGTAGTCTTCGGCTTCAAAAACAGCAACGTTGAAAAAACTGCCCAATGCATCAGCTACGGAAATCTTTCTGCAAATATTTTGGCGATCTGCTGGTTGTTTGGATAATGAGTAAGTGTTCAATCAGCATAAATAATAATTAAAACCATTAATTACATTAAAGTTCCGTTTAAATGGAAAATCATCAGCCAAATCATGTATTATTTGCCAATCTTGTGCAAAAATCTTACTTCAAGATTTGACTTGAGAAAAGCCTTGAACAATCACGTAAGCAAAGAAAGTCAACAATACAACAATTGTCGCTATCGACAGGGAGTTGAGATGATACACTAAATACTGTATTGAGTTGAGGAAAGCCTTCGAACATGGATCTAAAAAGCTCATAACTCGTTTTTTATTCTACTTAGAAATTTCGAACAGGTGCCATTTTCAGCAGAAAAATCAGAGCTTTCGATGGACATATAATGTAAATATGTGCAAGTATTTTTTCATCCCAATATTAGAGAATTTATACAAAAATTGTGTTTTATTGCCCCCCTAAGGGGGTTTTGCCCCCCATAACGGGACGAAAACTACCCTATGTGTTATTCTGATGCATAAGCTATATTATTGTAAAGTTTCATCAAAATCCGTTCAGTAGTTTTTGCGTGAAAGAGTAACAAACATCCATACATCCATCCATACATCCATACATCCATACAGACAAACTTTCGCATATATAATATTAGTAAGATTGTTGCATTGGCTTCAAAAGTTGTGGGAAAAAGCACGCATTGAAACCATTTATCTGTATTTGAAAAATTTGATTGAAATAAAAGGAAATTTATAAGGTCAATTTTTGTTTAAGATTTTTGAAGACGTCTATTTCTACTCAGTATTTAAAGCACTTGAAAAAAAGTTTAAATAGCTTGTGCACCTGCTTCAAAAGTTATGATTGGGAAAATATCTAATGGACCATTCCATGAAAAAGCTGTCATTTTGTCCCACATTTCATTAAAATGTAATAACTTAAAAAGCAACAAAGGACATTTTTTGCAAAAGTACAACAAATACATTTGCGATTTCTTAATGAAAACAAAATTGTTACCTTTTTACTTTCTTCTATATCTAATATATAGAAGAAAGTATTGGATTCGTGCAAATTTTCGAATTTCGAATTTTGACGGATTCGAACGTTTTGAGGTGTGCTGAGTCCATTTCGACCATTTTTGGAAAATGTCTGTCTGTCTGTGTGTGTGTATGTATGTGTGTGTGTGTGTGTGTGTGTGTGTGTGTGTATGTATGTGTGTCACGTCTGTGTGTGACCAGTTTTTTGTGGCCGCTCTACAACAAAAACTACCGCATGAAATCGAACGAAATTTAGTACACATATGTGCCCCTATGTGAACTTGTGCCCATTAGTTTTTGGCGCGAATTCCTCCAAGGGGGGTGGAGCAATGGGACGTTTTTCGAGTTACGCGTACTTGCTATTCCTCAGGAAGTAACTGGCGGAATCAAACAAAATTTGGTCCATATGTTGGTATTAACAGGAACAGTTGCTGATTCAATTTTGGTGTCAATAACTCAAGCGGGGGTTGAGCTATAGAACGTTTTTTGTCGTCAATTGTGACTGCTGTATCTCAAGAAATAATGAACGGAATGAAAGAAAAATTTATCGGCAAGTAGCCCTTAGTGGGTATAAGAACTGATTTTATTTTTGTGTCAACAGTTAAAAAGGGGGTAGCGCAATCACCCGTTCTTTTTTTCCATTTTGAGTGCCCTATCTCAAGAAGTAATGCTACGTTCTGGTTGAAATTTGGAATATATGTGAATCCATATGTAAATAGGCTTTGGTTCTATTTTGACGCCAATCGCTCCAAGAGGTGTTGAATTTTTTTTTTTTTTTGCGAATAAAAATAGTTTTATTAATGCAACAATAAGAAAGATAAATCGTAATAGATTGTCGTCTGCGTATTTCTCGTGATTTTAATTGTATGGAAATGATCAGAAATATTATCCATAGACTTAGTCTATGATATTATCTCAATGATTTAAAATTTTTAACTGTTGCCATCTTATGTTTGTTAACAAATAAAATATTTGTAATTCATTCAAGCAAGGCTTTTAAAATAACTTTCAATTTTCGCTCTTTGCTTTGCTTTTGCAATAATTCAGACATTGGGATAGTCGTCAAGTTTTTGCATGTGTCATTTTGTTTTTGTTGGGAATATTGCTTCCTCGTCAAGCATGGGAGGGATCAGAAAAAAAAAGAAAAATATAGAAGAAAGTTTCGTGATGGCCACAACATACTAGTTTAATTATTACTTTTAGTGAAAAATATGAGGTGTTACGTGAGGGAAGGAGTGTTCCCCTTTTCTTTAATAATGGGTTAAATGCTTTAATTTAACCCATGCTTAAAGCATTTAACCCATGGGTTAAATGCTTTAATTTCCCTTAATTGTGCAAATGATCGCGGCGCAAAGTGATTCTCTTCGATAGGGGAAACAGCTTCTTGTGAGAGGTGTCCCTTGATCACGTGATGTCCAACGGGGGATGCTGACGCGCGCTCTGAGGAGAAAAGTGGGGAGAAGGCACATCTATTCTATTTTAAGATCTATGCGCCCAAAGTGCTCGGCGCCCAAAGTACTCGGCGCCCAATCTTCCCATTTCGGTGTGAGGGAGGGGTTATGTTTGTTTGTGTGTGGGGGGGTATGTGTATGTGTGTGTAGGCATGTGTGTTTGTGTGTGTGTGAGTAGTTGTGTGTATGTGTGTTTGTGTGGGGGGAGGGTATGTGTATGAGTGTAGGCATGTGTGTTTGTGTCTGTGTGCAGGCATGAGTGTTTGGGTAATTGTGTGTATGTGTAGGTGTGTGTGTGATGTGAAGGATGTGTGTGTGTGTAGATGTCTGCATGTATGTATGAATGTGTGTGTGTAGGTGCGTGTATATATGCACGTAAGTGTAGAATATTGACGCAACCTGGAAACGGTTTTCTCTAGTGGTCAGCGTCGTGAGACCGGCCGACGGTGATGCTGCAGAGGGTGCTAGCGGGAAAATAAAATGATAGCACATCAAAACAGTCAAGTGAGAACAATAAGCAATCGTGATTGCTCAAAAAAACATCCAATATTCGATTGAAACTTTTTTTTCTTGCATTTTTTCCAGCGCTCGAATACGCTACCTTGCGGTGATTTACAAAATCAAAGAAAAAGGTAAAACATTGCGTTCCACGTGTGTCGGTTGGTAAACATAGGCAGATTTTTATGAGCAGTTAACGCATTCGATGTGTCTTACGGACAGATTCAAGTGAAACACTACACAATCGCAATCAAATACAAATACAAATGCGACGACCAGCAGCAGGCTCTGGGCCCAGCTAGGCTGGTCCTAGTCAATTAATTAGTCCCCAATGAAGATCAATGGCCCTCTTAAAGCTATCCACTCCCTTGCCCATTACCGCCTCTTCCGGTAAGCTATTCCAAGTGCCCACGACCCTGCTAAAGTAGTAGTTTTTTCTGATTTCCAAGTTAGCCTGAGATTTAAATAGCTTAAAACAATGACCCCTTGTCCTGCTTTCCCCACAAAAATTTAATCCATTTACAGCTTTCATTTTGATTAATTTAAATAACTGAATCATGTCCCCTCTGACTCTCCTTTGCTCCAGGCTATACATGTTAAGCCTATTAAGTCTGGTATCATAATCTAAATCTGAGAGTCCCCTTACTAATTTAGTTACCCTTCTTTGAACCCTTTCCAATACAAAAATATCTTTCTTCAGATAAGGCGACCAAAACTGAACAGCATACTCCAAATGAGGTCTTACTAAACTCCTATATAAAGGCAGAAGAACCAGGGGCGTAGCTAAGGGGGGGGGTTTGGGGACAAACCCCCCCCCCCCCCCGAAACGTCAGTATCACAAAAAAAAAGAAAAAGAAGGGAGAAGAGAAAGAAGAAAAAGAAAAAAAGAAGAAAAAGAAAAAAATCAAAACGACTTTTTTCTGAGTAACAAAGGTCAAAAATTCACTTTTCTCCCCCCCCCCCCCAATGACAAAGAAAATCTGCTCCATGTGTGACCCTCAAGCATAAAGACGCCTCCCTCTGCTGCGACAATTTTTACTTTCTTCTATATCTAATATATAGAAGAAAGTATTGGATTCGTGCAAATTTTCGAATTTCGAATTTTGACGGATTCGAACGTTTTGAGGTGTGCTGAGTTCATTTCGACCACTTTTGGAAAATGTCTGTCTGTCTGCGTGTGTGTATGTATGTGTGTGGTAGTGTGTGTGTATGGGTGTGTCACGTCTGTGTGTGACCAGTTTTTTGTGGCCGCTCTACAACAAAAACTACCGCATGAAAGCGAACGAAATTTAGTACACATATGTGCCCCCATGTGAACTTGTGCCCATTAGTTTTTGGCGCGAATTCCTCCAAGGGGGGGTGGAGCAATGGGACGTTTTTCGAGTTACGCGTGCTTGCTATTCCTCAGGAAGTAACTGGCGGAATCAAACAAAATTTGGTCCATATGTTCGTATTAACAGGAACAGGTGCTGATTCAGTTTTGGTGTCAATAACTCAAACGGGGGTTGAGCTATACAACGTTTTTTGTCGTCAATTGTGACTGCTGTATCTCAAGAAATAATGAACGGAATGAAAGAACTAGTATGTTGTGGCCATCACGAAACTTTCTTCTATATTTTTCTTTTTTTTTTTTTCTGATCCCTCCCCATGCTTGACGAGGAAGCAATATTCCCAACAAAAACAAAATTACACATGCAAAAACTTGACGACTATCCCAATGTCTGAATTATTGCAAAAGCAAAGCAAAGAGCGAAAATTGAAAGTTATTTTAAAAGCCTTGCTTGAATTAATTACAAATATTTTATTTGTTCACAAACATAAGATGGCAACAGTTAAAAATTTTAAATCATTGAGATAATATTTCCGATCATTTCCATACAATTAAAATCACGAGAAATACGCAGACGACAATCTATTACGATTTATCTTTCTTATTGTTGCATTAATAAAAATATTTTTATTCGCAAAAAAAAAAAAAAAAAAAAAAAAAAAAATCAACACCTCTTGGAGCGATCGGCGTCGAAATTGAACCAAAGCCTGTTTACATATGGATTCACATATATTCCAAATTTCAACCAGAACGTAGCATTACTTCTTGAGATAGGGCACTCAAAATGGAAAAAAAGAACGGGTGATTGCGCTACCCCCCTTTTTAGCTGTTGACACAAAAATAAAATCAGTTCTTATACCCACTAAGGGCTACTTGCCGATAAATTTTTCTTTCATTCCGTTCATTATTTCTTGAGATACAGCAGTCACAATTGACGACAAAAAACGTTCTATAGCTCAACCCCCGTTTGAGTTATTGACACCAAAATTGAATCAGCACCTGTTCCTGTTAATACCAACATATGGACCAAATTTTGTTTGATTCCGCCAGTTACTTCCTGAGGAATAGCAAGCACGCGTAACTCGAAAAACGTCCCATTGCTCCACCCCCCTTGGAGGAATTCGCGCCAAAAACTAATGGGCACAAGTTCACATAGGGGCACATATGTGTACTAAATTTCGTTCGATTTCATGCGGTAGTTTTTGTTGTAGAGCGGCCACAAAAAACTGGTCACACACAGACGTGACACACATACATACACACACACATACATACACACACACATACATACATACACACACACACACACAGACAGACAGACATTTTCCAAAAATGGTCGAAATGGACTCAGCACACCTCAAAACGTTCGAATCCGTCAAAATTCGAAATTCGAAAATTTGCACGAATCCAATACTTTCTTCTATATATTAGATATAGAAGAAAGTAAAAATTTATCGGCAAGTATAGCCCTTAGTGGGTATAAGAACTGATTTTATTTTTGTGCCAACAGCTAAAAAGGGGGGTAGCGCAATCACCCGTTCTTTTTTTCCATTTTGAGTGCCCGATCTCAAGAAGTAATGCTACGTTCTGGTTGAAATTTGGAATATATGTGAATCCATATGTAAACAGGCTTTGGTTCAATTTTGACGCCGATCTCTCCAAGAGGTGTTGATTTTTTTTTTTTTTTTTTGCGAATAAAAATATTTTTATTAATGCAACAATAAGAAAGATAAATCGTAATATATTGTCGTCTGCGTATTTCTCGTGATTTTAATTGTATGGAAATGATAGGAAATATTATCTCAATGATTTAAAATTTTTAACTGTTGCCATCTTATGTTTGTTAACAAATAAAATATTTGTAATTAATTCAAGCAAGGCTTTTAAAATAACTTTCAATTTTCGCTCTTTGCTTTGCTTTTGCAATAATTCAGACATTGGGATAGTCGTCAAGTTTTTGCATGTGTAATTTTGTTTTTGTTGGGAATATTGCTTCCTCGTCAAGCATGGGGAGGGATCAGAAAAAAAAAAAAAAAAAAAAAGAAAAGAAAAATATAGAAGAAAGTTTCGTGATGGCCACAACATACTAGTTTGATAATTGAGTGAAATTTGACACTTCGCTTTAGAAATGAGATTGATTTGTTAAATCCACGTATATGCAGCCTTTCTTTGTCATAGATTCTGTAAATTGTTTAATATGTTTAATTTTATGAGCCGCGCAGTGGGAATATTGCATACAGTCGAATCTGTATATTTCGAATTTCACATTAAGGAAAAAATCGCGATAAAGAGGTTTTGAGATACGGGGGCTTTAAGAAACTTTTTATAGAAATTTGAAATATGATGGTGGAGAAATTTGAAATATGATTCTAAGGAATCACAATTTTAAGAAAGAGAGTAACCAAAGAACAGTACTAATACAGATAACAGAGCGAAATGGCTTTCAACTTGAATGACCTTTAACCATGAACTTGAAATGTTCATTTTACATGTCAAACCTGTGAATTTCACCCCTTTACTCTTCTTCCAAGAAAGTGCGCGAAACGACTGTCCTTTGGTTAATCTTCCTGAAAAGCCTACTCGTGGAACGCATTTCTCCGTTTTTTCCACTGCCTCCTCAGCTCTTGAAGACAATTCCTCTCTTTCTGAGTTGAAGAAAATGTTTTTGTTTGCTGCTTTAAAGATCATTAGGCTTCGAATCGAAAAATGATAGCATAACCGGAATTCGAGACGATAGAGGTTTTCGTTGGTCTGATCTCGTGTGTGTCATAGGTTATAGTCAAAACGACCTTTGCTAACCAGAGTATCCATTGCAATCACATTGATTTTTCAGCCAGTATTTACTGCGTATTCTTTTGGAAACGTACAGTCGTTTAAAATAGTACATTCTAAGTGAAAGTTGTTGCATAATGAAGCGAGCAAAACCGATAACAAGCTTTTTTAAATCCAAAGAAAAAAAATTAAAATGACGAAAAGGATTGCTCTAAAAAGAGAAAGTTAACGTCGTCTGAAGAAAACGAAGTACAGTCTGCAAAGCAGCATTAGTCCCATCGGACCCTTCTGGAGGTAATTTTATTTTAATTCAAAAGAAAAACTGCATAGCATTACATGAATGAAATGTTTAAAAAGGAAATGAATCTAGATTGTTTCTATTAGCTTGATTTTCATTAAAAAGTACAAAATAAAAAAGACTTTTGTTTATAATACTCGAAAATTGCTGTTGCTCTCCCAAAAAGATATTTATATAAATTCTAAAGCAGCTAATAAAATTAAAAATAAAGACTTGAGATGAGAACAGATGGTATGCATTTGAGCGAATAACTTTCTACCGCCTCTATTTCTTCCCTAACTTTTTTTATTCAAATTTTATTAACTGCTTTAGAATTAGCATAAATGTAAATACATAAAATGCAACATATAAACATAACGATATGAAAAGCAATTTCATTTTTTGAGGGTTATAATTCAAGAAGTCTTTTTTTATTTTATTTCATACTTTTAGTGCAAACCAAGTTAGCAAAAATAGTCTTTATAGTCTGACCGCCGATGAGATTGAAAGTCAAACATCCAGTTTACTGGCGGAAATGGAAGTATCTATTAGCTTTCAGGGATGCCAGCTTTTGCAGATGTGTGTTAGCCTCTAAATTAAGCAGTCACGCTGAAATGAACGGAACACGTTCATCAGATATTTGATTTCGCCCTGATTTGGATAGACAGGTTTTGACAAGACCGTTCTTAGAAAATTTCACTTTAAATTAAATGGAGAGAAAAGAAAAAAAGTTGAATTTTCCATACCATAAAAAAAAAATCTTTGCTTTTGTTTTGTTTGACGCAAGTATCTGAATTGGGGCACCCCATTCCAAAGTATGTAAGATTCACTTCCCTCTTTTTTTTTAATACTAAAAAAAATTACACACACACACACACACACACACACACACACACACACACACACACACACACATATATATATATATATATATATATATATATATATATATATATATATATATATATAAAAGAAGTAACCCCTCCCGAAAGTCGGATCTAGCTACGCCTCTGAGAAGAACTTTCTTAGATTTGTTTGAAATAGATCTATTGATAAACCCAAGCATTTTGTTGGCTTTGTTACTAGCAATACTGCACTGTTGACTAAACTTGAAGTCCTGATTAATAAAGATACCCAGATCCATAACATTTTCTGCCTGATTTATGACTGAACCCTGTAAACGATATCTCATACGCTTATTTCCATGACCTAAGAGTAGCACTTGACATTTCCCTACATTAACTGCCATACCCCATTTATCTGCCCACTTAGTAATATGATCTAAATCCTCTAGCAGCTGTTTTACTTGTTCTTCATTTTCGACAATCCCCATAACTTTTACATCGTCAGCAAAACAATTCATGCTTCCAGAAATATTTTCATTGATGTCATTCATAACTATAATAAACAAAAGAGGCCCTAAAACTGATCCCTGAGGAACCCCACTTAAAACATCACTCCAATTAGAATGATTTCATCTCACAACTACTCTTTGCTTCCTACCAGTAAGCCAATTTCTAATAGTCCAGTCAAATTAGGTCGAAAAAGGGTCGAACCTGGACATTCAAAAAAAAGAATGTGCACCTATACCAAATTGTTCAGTATCATGAGCAGATAACGTACCAAAAAGTCCCAAGAGTTTGAGCGTCGGGTTTGGGAGTTATGGAGGGGCAGAGAGGGGGCTCAAAATGCAGATTATTGCTTTATTTCAGCTGTATTTCCAACACTATTCGTTTTATTGAAACGGTAATTGAATATAAGTTGAATATGGAACAAATTACAAACACTGCAAGTACTATTCTTACACACATTCGTCATTACGGGGGGAGTTGACCCCCCCCCCCGCACCCTCCCCTTCCCTTCGGATTTTGAGATATATACATTGTACAAATGCAAAAGTTTCATTGCAGGTATTTTATTATTTTTTATGACATTTTCCAGTGTATTCCCTTTGCCCCCCACCCTCCCATGAGTAAATGAAATGACGCGCCTAATCATACGTATCTGAATCCCAAATAACGTTGACACTTATTTGTTCATCGAATAAGAAAAAAATTCCGAAGTGCATTCTCTTTGGATTTTTTAAAGAAGTACTATAGAATATGACATTTCATAGATTCATTTTTGCCGATGAATATTATGCTAAGAAAATTAATAGTAATCCTATATTTAAAGTGTTTTTTTTTTTTTTTCAGTTATAAGTTAAAATGGCGTAGAGATGGCATTGAAATTTAATTCTCCTGTACGCAGGCTCGAATCTACGTACCCGCAGACCCAGCAATGCGGGGGCCTGTTGGGGAGGGAGGGCGGTATACGGGAGGGGGCCTTTAAACCAAAAAACTTTAAAAAACTAAATAAAAACCAATACTTCAAATTTAAAAGCTGAAGATGCTTTTGTAATCTTTTAGTGAAAATTTGAGGAACTATAGAGAATCTAAACACATAGTATTACTTATGAACTTTAGCGAACCTTAATTAATAAAAATAGTTTAACAGGAGTCACCAAGTTGTGAATTTGAAACAAATTCCTTTTAATAATAAAATATACTATGCACAGAAATAATCATTAGGAATCCTCAAAGTTTTAAAATATAGAAACGAAAGCACACACACACACACATCGGTTCTAAAAATTTGAAGGACAAAAACAGAAGAAAAATTTGGTGGTCTGGCGATTGCAGTTTTTGCATTGTAGGTACTGCTCTGTACGTCTGTTTTTGGGTCTCAGTGTGAATCGGATGTCGGAATGAATGTTGAATGTATAAAAAAGGTTAGTTTCTGAAATCTGAAAGGTAAGACGTTGCGCCGTAAGCGCAGGGCTTGATTACCCAAAAGGATCGGGAAGCTAAAGCTCCCCCTCAGAATTTTCAGGAAGCCCAAAAATTACTGAAAAAATGCTTAAAAATTTTAGATTCAGCTTTTAAAGGTACTGCAAACATTAGAACTGGTTCGATCAAATTTGGCCGAACTATTACAATGTACTTTCATAACAATTTTGTGACAAGAAAAATCTGTTTCAGCAACTAAAGACCCTTTATTGTTTAGAATTTCAGTGAAAACGTATGTAATTTACAAAAATTCTATCAGTCGGGTAGGAGGAGAGTTTAAACATTGATCTGAATTTTGTTGTGTCACTTTTAAAAATAACACATCTAGCAACAGTGAATTTTACTTAAATGTGCGTTGAATTTTTAGAAAAACTTCCAACACAGAATTTGTGAGACCCTGAAATGAGAAGGAGCTTTCCCACTTCAGAGGTTAATCGGAGCCTGCTTAAAGTCTTCTATAAAAATAATTTGTGTTTTCTCTTCACTTTGCAGATTTGCCGCTTCTATTTCTATAACTTCTGTTGAGTGCAGAAAAAAAAGTAAATGCACCATAGGATAGAACTCATTTAAACGATGTTTGTTTTGATTTTCAAACGTAATTGTTGGCATTTTTCAAGTTTGAATTGCTTTTCTCCTTGGAACATTTTCAAAAGTAAAAACAGACTTTTGCTTCCAAATGTATAATTTGTTATGTTTCTGAAAAGGTTTAAGAAAAAATTACATTTTACTTTCATTTAAAAAAGGAAATGACAAAGAATCTCTGATTTTTTAAAAACCTTTTTTTTTTTGTGGCAAGAGCAAAGATTATACTTGCAAATCTCCACCCCTCTCTCTTCCTGTAGTTGAAATACTAGCAAATATGTCCCTAGCGGTGCTGCTTCGGTTCTAAAAGTAGCCATCAATTTTTGACACTTGGATTCGATCATTTACGGAAGTTCAGTGTACTATTTTCGCTCAACGTTTTTAATTGAGATCGTTCATAATCTTTCAGTATTTCAGACTAACAATCAATCGAATGCTGATGAATAATCAATTCTTGTATCGCAGTCAAAGTTCGACAAAGTGTGTTTAACGTCTGTTCTTATCTTTTTACATTTCAATCCGACCCGCTTCTGTTCTTCTTGGGGACATAACATAAATATATTTTCTCTTTACTTCAAGAAAAATGTAGGTTTACACTTTTGAACTTGCATTTCCATTAACGTGCTACTTTAAAAGAATGTAAAAACCTTTTTGTCTCCAAATTAAGGTATTTCTGTGAAAGTTTTGCTTACAAATGAAATTGAAGAACAAAATTAAAATGTTGAAAAAGCCGCATTGCGGTACATTCTTCCGTGGTCCTAAAAAATTTGTCCCGAATGTATGACTATAATGTTAGCAAAAGAAAAACGAGCTAAAAAGGCAGAAAATGTAAAACGTGAAATAAAATCGGGAAAAAAGTGACACACTAAATATGTGTTTTTGTTACAAGCATATAATTTCCATTATTTAAATTATGAAATTCTAACTAAGAAGTTAAACGTCATTCATACAAAATCCAGCGTCTTATAAACTCGGCCAATGAAGAGTTAAAGACGTGGTTTAATCAATGAATAACCAGGAAATTAAAACCTTTTATGAAATTTTGAAGACTGAATAATAAAGAAGTAAAGTGTTTCAATTATCAAAACTAAACATTTTTGAACGAATCGTTCAAATTACGGAAACACATGGTGAGGAACAAGACAAAGCTAAAAACCACATGAAACCTAAATCTGGATCATGTTTTTAAAAAATTTCCCTGCATTCAATTTAATCTGGTACAATATTTGTCAGAAATAGACATTGAAATGTCTGAGAAACACGTCAAAAATTTGTATTTTGACCCGATTTAGTCCGTCATTTCATTAACCTGGGGGGGGGGGGGGAAGAGGAGGGGTAGCAAAGGGAATGTACTCAAAAAATGTTATTTTAAAAACAGTAAAACACGAGCAAGGAAACTTTTTCATTTGTACAATGCATATCTCAAAAATGGGGGGGATTCCCCCCTCAAAGACAGATGGGGGGGATTCCCCCCCCCAAAGACAGATCTTTGCAAAAAATATTACTTGTAATATTAGTTATATGTACCATATTCAACTTTTATTCAATTACCCTTTGATTAAAACGAATAGTGTTGGAAATACAGCTGAAATAAAGCAATAATCTGCATTTTGAGCCCCCTCTTTGCCCCCCCATAACTCCCAAACCCGACGCTCAAACTCTTGGGACTTTTTGGTATGTTATCTCCTCATGGTACTGAACAACTTGGTACAGGTGCACATTATTATTATTTTTTTTTTTTTTGAATGTCTGGGTCATGACCTAATTTGACTGGACTATAACCCAAAGTAAAGTTTTTCGTCCTATTCCTATGTCAGCTAACTTGCTGAGAAGAGCAGCATGCGGTACCTTGTCAAAAGCTTTTTGCAAATCAATATAAACAACATCCACACATTTTTTGTCATCTAAAGCCGAGGTAACCTTGTCGTAGAAATGCAATAAATTAGTAGTACAGGATTTACCTTTCCTGAAACCATACTGCAAACTAGCCAACAGACTATTAGTCTCTAAGAACTTCATGAAACTTCGACCAGATTTGCAATCGCTCTTGGATGTCGTATTCATATGAAACATTTAGGGCAATCAAGCAGTGGCGGATACACCCGGCGGGCAACCGGGCATTTGCCCGGTGGGCCGGTCATGTTTCGGGCCAATCAGTTGCCTGGTCTACAAACAGTAAAATGTAAATACCGCATAAATTCTCTAGCTTCAATTCCTCTTTACGCATGGGCTCAAGCCCACGGATGGAGGGTGCAAGGCCGTCGCTAAGGGGGCCGTGGGGGTGCTACACCAGCCCAGTTTTTCAGAAATGGGGCCGCTAATTTAATATTAGTAATGCAATAAAAAAAAAAGAAAAACAAGGGCAGTATTTAAAAGTTAAAATATTTTTGTCCATTTTTACTTTCTTCTATATCTAATATATAGAAGAAAGTATTGGATTCGTGCAAATTTTCGAATTTCGAATTTTGACGGATTCGAACGTTTTGAGGTGTGCTGAGTCCATTTCGACTATTTTTGGAAAATATCTGTCTGTCTGTGTGTATGTGTGTATGTGTGTCACGTCTGTGTGTGACCAGTTTTTTGTGGCCGCTCTACAGCAAAAACTACCGCATGAAATCGAACGAAATTTGGTACACATATGTGCCCCTATGTGAACTTGTGCCCATTGGTTTTTGGCGCGAATTCCTCCAAGGGGGTGGAGCAATGGGACGTTTTTCGAGTTACGCGTGCTTGCTATTCCTCTGGAAGTAACTGGCGGAATCAGACAAAATTTGGTCCATATGTTGCCATTAACAGGAACAGGTGCTGATTCAATTTTGGTGTCAATAACTCAAACGGGGGTTGAGCTATAGAACGTTTTTTGTCGTCAATTGTGACTGCTGTATCTCAAGAAACGGAATGAAAGAAAAATTTATCGGCAAGTAGCCTTTAGTGGGTATAAGAGCTGATTTTATTTTGGTGTCAACAGCTAGAAAGGGAGTAGCGCAATCGCTCGTTCTTTTTTTTTCATTGTGAGTGCCCTATCTCAAGAAGTAATACTACGTTCTGGTTGAAATTTGGAACATATGTTAATCCATATGTAAACAGGCTTTGGTTCAATTTTGACGCCGATCGCTCCAAGAGGTGTTGATTTTTTTTTTTTTTTTTTTTGCGAATAAAAATAGCTTTATTAATGCAACAATAAGAAAGATAAATCGTAATAGATTGTCATCTGCGTATTTCTCGTGATCTTAATTGTATGGAAATGCCACGGAAATATAAGTTCGTTGCTTGAGGCACCTGGGGCCCTGCCCCTTATCCTCTGGTGTGGTATGTTGATAGTTCCCCGGTTGGGGGCATGGCTTTATTTTGGCGCAGAAGATGGTTGCGTGGATGTACGAGAGATGTGGCTTCCTCTAACGGGAGTACCATAATGGTTAGCCGAAGGCTCTTCAAAGTAAATTTCAACTAAAGTTCTTCTTTATTTAAATAAGTTTAAGTTTTTTTTTTTCGCTTCCTACATATTTTTTTAAAGTTTTATACTTTTTTTTCCCCGTGGGAGATTTCTAGGCTATTTGAATGAATAAAAATAAAATAAAATTAAGACAATGATAAAATGTTGATAAGAAATTTAAAAAGAAAATAGTGAAATGAAAATAGATAGGAGCATGCTCCCAGCCAGAGTGTAGCACAATGACTAGAGTCGAACGAGGTATGAACCCGATAAGGGATTCACTCACCCCGTTTCGAAATTGAAACTAAGCTAGCAGAGCGCGAGGCCTGCGAGAATTTGCCGGATCCAATGGATCGTAATTTGGAAGGATGTTAAGTAGTGGATTGCCAACACGGGGGATGTTGTAGTGAAATCTCTTGGCGAGCTTTTTGCAAAAGTTGTGGAGCGTCGGGATGCCAACCTCTTCCACCAGCTTGTCCGTACGGACGTACTAGGGAGGGTCGCACGCCGCTCGAACCATCACTCTCTGCAAGTTCTCAACTCTGTTAAAGTAAGAGATTGCAGAAGTCGCCCATATGGGCGCTCCATAGGTAATAATGGGTCTTAGGCAGGACTTATAAATGAGCAGTTTATTATCCGTTGATAAAACGCTTTCTTTGTGCAGGAGACAATTTAGTGGTTTTTTGGAAGTGAGGTTCTTCTTGCGTACCTCTTCAATGTGAGGTCGCCAGGTTAAATTACGGTCGAACGTTATGCCTAAATATTTCGCCCGCTGAGACCAATCAATTGGGTCGGTATAAAGATGCAGTTTAATAGGAGGGAGCTCAGTTGTTCTTGTAAAAAAGCAGGTAGCTATACTTTTGTTGGCATTAACTTTGATTTTCCAAGTCCTTAGCCAGATATCTAGATGTGTTAAGTGGTTTTGAATTGCTGAAAAGGTTTGATAAAATCCCTGAGCGGAGGCTAGTATGCAGGTGTCATCTGCATAAATGGCAAGATGCGTGTTGTCCATGTGTGGGATATCGTTTGAGAAAATTGAGTAAAGAGTTGGGCCTAAGAGGCTGCCTTGGGGGGGGGGGGAGGCACCCCGGCCCGTATGTGTCTAGGTGTTGAGAGAGTTTCTCTCACTCGAACGATAAAGTGCCTATTCATAAGATAGGAGCTGATAATGTTTATGAGTGCATGAGGTAACCCAAGGCGTATAAGTTTGTAAATTAGCGCATCAATCCAAACCCTATCGAATGCCTTCGCTATGTCAAGGAAAAGCCCGATGGTTTTCTGATGATTTTTTTCAGCCTCTCTGATTAGTTCTAATACTCTAAGTAGTTGGTGGTTTGTAGAGTACTTCCTGCGGAAGCCGAATTGTTCAGCTTGTATGATGTGATCCGCAAGAAAGTCAAGAAGTTTATTGAGAATGCAGAATTCAGTAATTTTGGAGAGAGCAGAGAGCAAGCTGATTGGTCGGTATTCCGACGGCTCCGCCGTTGCTCTTTCCTTTTTTGGAATAGTGATTATTATAGCAGTTTTCCACTCCTGCGGAAAGTGACCCAACTCGAGTATTTCGTTGATGAGTTGGGTAATATAGAAAATAGTACAAATTGGCAGGTTTTTAATTAGAGAGTTGGTGATTCTATCAAGGCCTGGACTTTTCTTTTTCTTACACTTTTTGACATAGCTTAGAACATCTGAGGGCTGAATCTGAAGGGTGTTGCTAGCGTGTGGAGTTGTGAAGTAATTGTGTAGTGTGATGTTAACAAGTGATTCAGTATCGTCATGTCTGGTGTTGTTAGGTGTGAACTGCTGTTCGAAATGATCGGCAAAATGTTCTGCCTTTTCAATATCAGTCACAGCAGTTACAGTTTGGCCTCCTGGAAGGGTTTTGCCTTTAATGGGCGGAATGTGTCTATACGTCCCCCGATGCCGCTTGACGGCTTTCCAAATGGAAGTGTCGTCTGCAGTAAGGGAGGAAATATATTGAGTCCATGAGTCATTTTTGTGCCTTTTAATTGCTTGTTTAACTAGCTCCTGTGCTTTATTGAGGTCGGACTTAGAAGCAGGATCCCTGCGGAGTTGATAAGTTTTTCGTAGCTGATTTTTTGACCTAATTAAGTTTCTGATGTGGAGGGGGAGCTCCTTGGCATAGCTTTGCTTTAAAATGGGGATGGAGGTTTTGAAATGGATATTAATAATGGTATTAGTTAAATTGTGAACAGAAGAATCGAGCTCAGTCCCAGTATTGATGTCCTGAAAATAAATAAAAATGAATGGAGTTCAGGAGTTTACGAAACCTGGGCCAATCAGGTTTCGAGGCATGTGGAAGTGCAGTATTCACTGTAACCGTGTCAAAGACAAATTTGACTGGGTTGTGATCCGAGGAGAACTTTGCAAGCGAAGTCACCTCGCAACTGTAGGGAAACAATTTAACCATCCCAAAGTCAATAGTAGATGCGCTGGTCACAGTGATACGTGTAGGTGTGGGAGGAGCTACGATGGTAATTCCTGCCTTTTGGGCAAAGTCAAAAATAGTTCTACCAGTGGTGGTGGTTCCATTGCAGCCCCAGAAGGTATGGTGTGCGTTAAAATCTCCGCAAACTATTGTGCTATGAGGGTATTGAAAGACTGCTTCTAGATCCCGAAGGAGCTTCGAGGCTTTTTCTTTCGCCCTCATGTGTTTGAGTGTTAGGCCATACGCAGAGACAATCGTCATGGAGCAAAAGCCTTTTGGTGCAATTGTGATAGAGGTAGCTTCAAGTGCCAAAAGGCTTATTGTTAGGTTCTGGTGGTGTGGAATAGAGCTCTTAACATAAATTAAGGTACCCCCCCCCCATGCCCTAGTATAATTATTTTGATCTGGAAGTCGATCATTGCGGTAAAAGTTATAATTGGGGATCCCAATCCCACGATTGATTGGTCTAAGATGCGTCTCTTGCACACAGATAATATCGGGCGCTTGTTCATAAACAAGCTGCCTAAGTTCAGTGATATTGTCGAGCAGCCCGCAGGCATTCCACGACAAAAGAGAAAGACCGAGGGGGAAAGCCATTATGTGCGCTGAAATAACTCATCACTTTCCATGAAAGCTTGGAAAAGAGCCCAAAGTTTATTGATAGGGTCAGATTGTTTTCTAATTTCAGGCAGAACCAGTTTGAGAGTTTTAATGATGGCAGGGAGGTTCAGAACTTTGAAAAAGTCCAAGATCTCCTTAATGGAGTATCATGTTCCGGCAGCTTCCGAGAAAGCACCGGTTGATGGTTTGCGACGAGGCTGCTCTGGGGCCAGAGTGCTCACGTCGCTAGCAGAGGTGGCTTGAGCCGCTCTGTTTGAAGTTCCCGCGATGGCTGAGCCTCGGGGCTTTTGGGCGAATGAGTGTGTGAGAGCATTGGGGGCACTCACAGTACCATCGCTCTTACTCTCAGCTTGTTTTTGACTAGGGAGTGCTGGGAAATTAGTTGAGTTGGAAGTAAAATGACCTGGGGTTGGGGGAAGTTTTAGAGGTCTTCTTGATAAAGTTTTTATATTTTGGGCATCCTTTGTAAGAGGCAGGATGAGGGCCCTGGCAATTGGCACACATAGGTTTATCCATCTTAGCAGCCTTGTGCGGGCAGTCACTGGAGAGATGTTCATCCCCACACCGAACACACCTCGGGGTCATAAAACAGTTCTCGGAGCTGTGGTTAAACTTCTGGCATCTGTGACACTTAGAAGGCCCTTTCCTAGGTTTATATGCCTCCACAGTGACATATGTATATAGAATGTTGGTCAAGTCAAAGACTTTTTCAACCCCTTCAGTGTGTGATAGGTGAACTTGAAAAATCGGCAAAGGAGTGTAACCCTTTCGCACAAGCTGCGCGACTTTCTTAACTCCGTAGCCAAGCTCTTCAAGAGCCGACTTTAAACCATCTTTATCCGTTGTCAATGGCAATCTCTTAACAACAATTTTGACAGGGCGATTATGTTTAGCCAGCTGTACGTAATGCTGTATCTTAGTTCGGAGCAGGTACTCCGAAATGGCTCTGTGATCGTCAGAAGTGGCCGGAAAAATTCTGGCAAATTCTCCGGAAACCTTTACTTTGAACTCAGCTTGAGTCTCTGTTTTAAGCCCAGTGACAAAGTCCCTGCATTCTTTTGGGTACACGGCTAGTATGGGTTTGATTTTAGGAGGGACGGTTGCGACAACCTCCTCTTGTGGTCAGACAAATCGGTGGAGATCCCCCCACCCTGGCTAAGAGCATTGAACATGTTTCCAACCTTTAAGGGTTGAACCTTCTCATTCTTTTTAACCTTGCAGGTTTTTGTAGGGCTCTGAAACCCGTCTTTAGTAGATTTTCTCTTTTGATACGGCACTGCGGCCTTAAAGTTAGGGTTTTTTTTGCCTGGCAGATTTGTCATGCTATGGTACTCCCGCAGAGTAATAAAATTTGGGTTTTTACCCTCTTCATCCAGCGGGAACTTCACCAGCATTACTTCGGCCAGACGGTTCATCTTCTTGACCCAAGGGGCCCAGGCGTTGGCGTCCAAAATCAGTCTCTTTTCATTCATTAAGGAGCATAGGTTCAGAAGGTAGTGGTCAGCTTCATCAGAAAGCCCTTTAAGTTGGCAGTAGGCATGTAAATGCCAATCGGTAAATTTGCAAATCTCGCTGGTCAACAGCGTCACCCCAGGAGGTGGATCAGAAGTCTTTTGATGCAGCGCACTCGGCGCGGCGGTTTCTGTTTCCTGCATAGCAATACTTCTTGCTTGCGAAATTTTTAAGCGTTGAAAAATAGCTCAAAAAATCAAACGAAATCTGGAAAAATTCCAGTTGTGAGAAACAAAATGATGTTAACAAGTTGCATCATTTGAAATGATACTTTTCGGCTCTTATAAGCAGACCATTGCAGTAAAATAAGACAAATGAAAATCGTTGTTCCACAATCAATCACAAAGAAATGGTGAATGTGTGTATGGAAATGCCACGGAAGTATAAAGTTCATGCTTGTGGCACCTGGGGCGGAGCCCCGCATCCACTTGTGTGCTATATTTTGTTCAAATTTCCCCGAAGGGAGACATAGCTGTGATTGGCCGAAGTGAAAGCCGATCGAGAGATCCTGGCGGCTCCAAGGGAGAACAATTAAGTGGGACACAGATGCATGAGAAAGAGGGGTGAAAAAAGGTACTTGAAAATGCGAAAGGAAAAACAGACAAATTAATCCAAGTTGCTTAAAACTTGAACTATGGAGGATAATTTCTCTAACAAGTTGCCTTGGCTTTTTAGAATAGGGAGGCTTGACTTGAGAGTGGAGATGAGTTTATTGATGTTGAAAACTTTATTGATTTCCTGTATAATTGAGAATAAATCGGTGAAATTTTGTTCAGGGTAGTTATTGAAACGGGGATCATTTTCAGTGGCGGGAATGCCTTGAGTGGTATTAGAGTAAGAGCGGCGTGGGTCAACGCGGGCAGTATCCCGGTTGAAGTAGCGCCGGTTGCCTAAATTGATCTTGGGCTTTGGGAAGGCCTTACAGCCCCTATAAGAGGCTGCATGGTTCTCCCCGCAGTTTGCGCAACAAGATTTTTCCTATTTTTGCCTGTTAGGGCAATCTGCTTTGTTGTGTGCTTCACCGCACACCACACATCTGACATGCCTGAAGCAATTCTCTGCCAGGTGGTTAAACCCCTGGCATGCATAACATTGCAGAATAGATTTGCGATTACGATATTTTTCGACAGAAATTTTTGTGTTCAGAATACTTTCTAGGTCCGAAAAAGCGGCCGAATCTTTGGAATGGGGGAGTTGGACCTGGAAAAGAGGGAGTGGAGTTTTGTCCTTTCTTTTAAGCTGTGTTACCTTATTAATTTTATATTCTTGCGCGATAAGTTCTTCAAGCAGGTCAGAAGTGGAGGTTGTTGAGGGCAGTCCTCTAATTACAAATTTTAAGACCTTTTGGCCATAGGGTCTACCAATGTAGAATTGAAAGTTAACAGATTTTAAATACATGATAACTTTATTACGTGCAGTAGGATCATCCACGAAAATGGCACTTTCATTATTGCTCCTATTCCTGATTTGGAAATTCTTGCAGTTTTGGGTGAGATGCTTTACAAAATCAGCATAATTTTGTGGTGTTTGCACCACGATAGAGGGGAGTTTGGGAGGGGGCTCCTGACTGGGGGAGGGGTTATCTTCCACCTGTTTTTCCAGAGATGAGAATTGATTGCTGACCTCAATAAGAGGTGAAGCAGCAGGAGGGGGACTTTTGCAAGTTCTTTTAGCTGGGGAGAATTCTAACTGAGCATCTTTTAGAGTTTGGAGGTGGGGGGCCATGCTGGCTGAATCACCCAGGATTTCCACCAGGCGTTCGGCAACTTCGGCTTGGTCAGCACCATGCTCGGCCATTCTCAACAGTTGTACGACTTTCTTGCATGCTGTAAAGCCAATGCTATGACGAATAAAATCGTCAGATTCCATACTTGGCAGTTGTAAGGATTATCGTAACATCACTATATGCAACTGGTGAATCGTACCCAATATGGAAATGATCGGAAATATTATCTCAATGATTTAAAATTTTTAACTGTTGCCATCTTATGTTTGTTAACAAATAAAATATTTATAATTAATTCAAGCAAGGCTTTTAAAATAACTTTCAATTTTCGCTCTTTGCTTTGCTTTTGCAATAATTCAAACATTTGGATGGTCGTCTAGTTTTTGCATGTGTAATTTTGTTTTTGTTGGGAATATTGCATATTGTCAAGCATGGGGAGGGATCAGAAAAAAAAGAAAAATATAGAAGAAAGTTTCGTGATGGCCACAACACACTAGTTTAATTTTATCGATGAATTGCAATTCACATTTACTTTACTTATGAATGGCAATTCACAATTGTTATGAATTGTAGTTCATAATAATTGCATAGACTAATAATAAGAGTTGACCAAGCTTTCCTAGACTTGCTGATGAAAAAATTGTTCATGGATACATCATGTGATTGGTGGGAGGCTTGGCGAAAATTTTGGCAGCATGGTTGCTAGATGACAACATTATCTATAGTTTGGCACTCGACATGTATTTTAAGAGGTAATGTGTTTTCATTATAATTTTTTTCCAGGTGCAGAGATTGAACTGTTTTTCTTTTAGTTATGCATTATTTTTGACAT
The DNA here is from genome assembly GCF_026930045.1 of Uloborus diversus. Taxonomy (NCBI): domain Eukaryota; kingdom Metazoa; phylum Arthropoda; class Arachnida; order Araneae; family Uloboridae; genus Uloborus; species Uloborus diversus. Next base: position 89,870,266 of record NC_072734.1, read on the forward strand.
TAGTAATTAGTTTTTGATCACAGGTTTCAGTAACTTTTATTTCATTTGGAACTGCTACGTCAGCGTTGGCGTGAGCGTAATGGCGTAAACGCATTGCGTTAACGCAAAAATGTACTAATCGGAATCTAAATTGAAATTATAGGTAAAAATCTTACCGTTTGCCGATTCTGTTTGGGCTCTTGCATCTTTAATTGCTTAGAGAGTTATTAAATTGACAAAAGAAAATGCACAATACTATCTAAACGAAAAACTCACTATATTAACAAAATATTTACAACTTAGAAAACAAATTTACAAATCGGACTCCACAAAAGATCATTCTTCCGTGTTCCATCAATTCTATTTATTTTATTTCTCGCGGGCGTTGATCGTCTGCTACGATCAACGTCTGCTGTTGCTGGGATATCCACCAGTCACATGTTTTTGATTTATGAGCAGCAAAAGGGTTGCCATAGCTCGGTCTATTCTTATTATTAGTTTATGAACAATTGCAATAAAAGTGACAAAAAGGATTTTTTCAATAAAGTTTTAGCAGAAAATGCAATCTTAAAACACAATTTGGAGCATCCAAAATTCTGTATTATGAAGATTATTTAAGTAAAGACCTCCTAAATGTGCGTTTCTAACATTTTTTTTTTTTTTTTTTTGCGAAAAATAAAATATTTAGTTTATCTCACTGAATATCTCTCGAAGGGTTCAAACCAACGGTTGAAGATCCTTCAGGTTAAAAATGATTATATATAAAAAAATATGATTCTCAGGGGCCGCCGATACACCGACCTTTTGTGGCATTTACCTTTCCTATTTTTTTAAAATGAAAAATACCATCCTGAAAATCAGAGTTAGGTATATAGAAAAATACACAGGCCCCAGAAATATGGTTTAACTAGGAGAAAAATTAAAGTATAGCGAGAGAGATTGAAAATATATTGAAATTAATAGTCACACCAGTAGTTCTAAGTGTTTGGATGTAAAAATCATGTATGAATCGAAAATTTAAGCAAAACTTTATCAAGAGGTGAAGAAGGAATGATATTTAAAATAAAGAAAGTGAAAAAAAAAGACCAAAGATCATTAAGGTTATTTAAGGTCACCAAAGCACCAGATCAGTTCAAGAAAAGTTTTTTTTACCTGGGGCCGCAGATGGCTTGCATTTCAAGCAAATAAAAATACCAGCTTGTAAACCGAATTTTTTTTTATGAAAATCTAAATGTAAATGGTTCTGAAGGAGAACCCTGTTAGAGTTTTCCTTTTTTTTATTAGTTAAATAAATAAAAGAAGATCGCGACGTAGCCAAAAGGGGGAAGAGAGGGATCCAAAAGCTTATATCTTCCTTTTTAGTCACCAAAACTTGCCTAAAGTGCGTTTTTGAAACTTAGCTTTTTAAGGAATTCCCAAGAAAAACTCTCGAACCCCATTCCTTAGTTTAACGTCATTAAAGATCGCCTACAACAGCGTATTTGGGATTTCAGCTTTGAAAAACTTCGAGAAGAGTATTTCCGCTGCAATTGACCTTGAAACGTCCCCACCCCATCATTAAAGAGCGTCAGAAATCAGTGTCGAAAAAATTTTGGAGGCCCCTTAAGCATCTCCTTCCTATAATATCATCGAAAATCGTCTAAAATTACCTTTTTTGGGTTTCAATCTCAAAAATAAATAAATAAATAAATAAAAACTAAGAAAACCTCCAAATCCCCACTTTCCCCATAACATCATGACAGAGGATTTCTTTGACCTAATCCCAAAAATGTAATTAAAACCTCAAATTTAAATATTAACACCACACACAAAGCAATTTTTGTAACTGGCCATAGTCTTTTCCCTATCGATCTTCTTCGTTTCTCACTTTCAGATTCTGTATCACGTAAAAGTCCATGTCATGGTGTCATGGACTCACAGGTACACCAGACCTTTATATCTTCCATTGTCCACTAACCTCATCTTTTCGTATTAAATATTACCCCTCTAATTTCTCTACCCCTGTAATTTCTCTTTCCAAAGTTTCGATTGTTTACCGGGTGAAAGCAATCGATCCTCTCTTCTTAGTAACAATATGAAAGGTCATTCATAACTCCGTTTTCGAATCTACAGCATCGAAAAATTTCAAAGAGAGTCGCCCCCTCCCTTCCCCTTCGTCATCATCAGTAAAGCACGTCAGAAATCTCGTTTTTAATGCTTAAATTTCGAAAAAAAAAATGCAAGGAGAGCCTTGCCATAACTCTTCCTCCCAAAATCATCAAAGGTCGGTAAAAGTTACGTTTTTGGAACTTAACTTCTGAATAACTGTCGATGTCCTAGTTTTTATCAAAAAAAAGATTACAATTACCTTTTTAAGATTTCAGTTTCCCCTATCATCACCCGAAATCTTTTAAAACTACGTTTTCAGAGCTAATATTATGAAATTTTCCCGGACCCCATCTTCCTAACATAATTCAAGGTAATATATGAATGCAAGTTCGGAGTTTCACTTCCAAAAAATTGCCAGAAGAGGACCCTCGAACCTCAGCTCTCCCTAATATCACCAGAGATCATCTAAAATTGCGTTTTTGGGACTATAATTTGAAAAAAAATTCCGGGGGAGATACCCCAGGACCCGATATATCTGACTCAATGCTAAACTTAAAATTAGATTTCTAATGCTAATATTTAATAACTCTCATATGCAAGAAAATCAATCTACTCCCTATCTCTCTCTGTATTGATACATGTGTTTGAAAAAAGTAAGAAATGTTAGAAGACATCATTACGGAAATAATCAGTACAGTACCAGTTACTTAAAAATACTTACATAGGTTATTACAATCACTTTTTTTTTTTTTTTACAAAGAAAGGTTTAGCTTATCTTGTATCAATTGTTCACCATTAAAACACAGAAAAGAATCCCATCTGTTAAAGTTTGTTTAAAAGAAAATATTTAATTTTTTTTGAATAATATCTTTTCCCAATCATTTTTGCAAAAATTAGTATTCGGAACTCCAGCGCTCGAATACGCTACCTTGCGGTGATTTACAAAACTGCCGATGAAACTAAAACACTGCCACGTTGCGTTCCACGTGTGTCTGTTGACGTAAACACAGGCAGTTTGTTCAGAGTATTTATTAACGCAATCGATGAGTCTTAGTTTGCTTTCAGCTACAGAAATTAATTCGTCCCTTAGTAGTATTCTCGAGCTTCTCAAAATAATGTTAGTTTTCCTTATTTCCATCTAAAATATGAGTTGATTGAAAATAGTGAAAGCGAAAACTGGATTAACAAACTTGGATAACATTATACAAGGTAAAAAATTCTATTGTTTTGTATGAATTTGTAAGAATATGAGTTTTTCTTAATCTTAAACTAATTTAACTAACCATCTTTTACAGCAGCATTTAGTTGGAATGGACGGTATGCAAAATATTTTCTTGAATATATTATCGTAGAACAAAATGAAAAATGTTTCACCGAGAAAGAATTTACTTTATTCCTTTTATTCTCAGCTGAAAGGTTTCGCCAAATTTGTTTAGGGTTATAGTTTTAGTATTGTGCGAGCAAAGTAGCCTTGGCGAGATTTCCCGTTTTTAGTTAAACCATTTTTAATTTTTATCATGAGTGTAATAAAATGGTAGTAAGATTACAGAATTCGATAAGTAAAAAGAAATAATGGTCAATCAACTGAAAAGAAAACTACCACCATATATCCGTAAGAATTCGGTAGATGATTTGCATAACTTGACATAATTAAATCGTAACTCAGAAATTAGAAAAATCGAAAGAGAAAAATTTTTAATTAACCGATTCGGGAATTCGAGAGAAATAATTCAGCAACAAATGCAAAACAATAAGCGCTAGCCAAGCGAGGCAAAAAAGTATCATCTTCTTTCGATAATAATTTGTAATGTCTTATTGAATTTTCTAGCATTAATTGTTATTCTTGTCAGGCCACAATTATTATTTAATTTTATCAAGAATTGATAAATATCGAATTCAACATCGTGGAAATAGCTGCTTAGAACTACGAACTACATTGTTTGCATTAATCTTTGACGTTTAGTAATGCTTCTTGAATTCTCATTTCTTTCTACGTGGGCCAGAATATCCACAAGACATTGAAAATTAATTTAAAAAGAATAAAGCGAAAAATATCATACATACGAACAAAAATCACAACAATTTTAGCATTTTCTTCGTTACCACATGCGTTTGTTTTAGTTTTTAAGTCGGCCATTAGACAGTGACTGCAGTGCTCCCTATAGTTCGTTGGAGTTGCGAATCTAGAGAAGCTATGGGGCCGCAACATCCCTTTATGCCAGGGCCGATTTCTTGAACCAATCCACCACTATCGGGATAGGAGCTGCTGGTCGATGATAATCGCATGTACTTGGAGCAACTAATTGATGTAAACCAATGAGAGAATTAGGTTTGAGCTCCCTGGGTTTGAGATTGGTAAAAATCGTGATGCAATATTTGTTTTGATGTTGAATTCATGTTCCCTCGCGTAATGGATGTATTCCGTGCTATTTTTTCCCTTCAACTTTTAGCTCTACAATTGGAAAAGAAAGTAAACTGAAATAAATAAATAAATAAATAAATAAATTAACTTGAACTCTGAAATTTTGAATTCAAATTATGTTTTTCGCAATTACGAGTTGCGACAGAACCCTACTCATTGGGGGCTATTGTTTCTAGAAACAGCTCCTGTCCCCCCAAGCCTATTCCTCCTCATGGGCGGTTATGTGTGTATAGTTGTGTGTGTGTGTGTTTGTGTGTGCAGGCGTGTGTGTATGTGTGTAAAGGCTTTTGTGTATGAGCGTGTGTGTACGTGTTTGTGTATGAGCGGGCGTGTGTGTAGAACAAGGACGCCATCGACCAGGAGAAACGGATTCCAGGAGGCAGCGCTCGGAGCCGCGCCTGAAGAGACCGGTGGGCGGTGGTGCTGGTGTCCCTGGTCTAAGCTGAAAAAGGAACCACAACATCAGGGACAGTGAAATGAAAGCAATAAGCGATCGTGATTGCTCAAAAAAAAAAAGAAAAAAGTAATATACTAGCTTAATACCCGGCGTTGCCCGGGTGCTTCTCAATGCAACATATTGTAATGGATCCGGTGAGACTTCCAACTTTCTTGAAAGGACGACACAGTTCTTGATTAAGAATACAGGAAATTTATTTACACTATGTACTGGGAAGATCGTCAACAACTGCTAAATTAATCATCAGCAATTAAGCAAATATCACACAAACCGTAAACTCAACGGTTACACACATATTTACTTCCAAATACGAAAAACAACACAGCGAAATGCCTCGCAATAAACAAAGCTAATACACTCTCAGCACAAATTCTCAATCGAAACTAACTTTTTATCACGCGGGACGCTTTTATAAACATCGAAAGAAATCTTTCAAATATTCCACAAGATTCCAAACGTTTCTAGAAAAAAGTAGACCGTTATCAAATTTTATCAATGAACAAAAAAAAAAAAAAGAAGTAGGGGGGTCGTATACTTTAGCCGAATGTATAGGGGTTGTATATTCATTACGGGAAACGATTTACAGGTTACGTTACTACAATTATTACTATTTACAGAATTTGTAACATTGCCCCCTTCCTAAAAACTGCACGTCCTGGGCAGTACAATCCTCAGAAAGGGTGCTAAACTTCTATCACAAGTTCACAAATACACACATTAAATGATAACAAATAATGCATAGGAAACACAATAATAACAAGAAATATTACTAAACATTAAGGCTGTTTGTTTACTTTAGCTAGAATCTTCATTTGACAACTTTCAAATGTAGATGGCGCGGATTTTCACTCGGTTTATAGGGGGGGGGAATAAAGGGCCCTCTCTAAACAGCTTCACACAGAGGGGAGTAATTAGGCGTTAATAGCTGTCACGGGAACCGAACTCCTCTCCCTTCAGGCAAATGCAAAGCAGAAGACCGGTTTGCTCTTTCAACATTTCTCAGGATGTAGTTGAAGAGCAACAAATGGTCAAATTTTAGCTTCCAAGCGATTTGTGATGCACTTGTGGGAATTAGTTTTTCTGAAAGGTATTGACACCAGGGCCCAATTTCCCAATAGACCTAAATACGCCAAAATTTTCAGAAGCGGCAAATTTTGCTTTAACCACATTTTTTTTAATTCTTTTTTTTTTTTGGTCTTAGAAGAAAAATATTAGCATTGTTTCATTTTTCAAAGTTACAATTTTTTCTTGTCATTTAATATTGATTACTTTCACACATCTTATGAAAATCAAATGTGTTTCAATCATGGTAATTGATCAGCGTAAAACAGTAAGTGAAGACGAAAAGAGGGTGTCAATTTCAGAAAGTGTCGTTACGTTTATCCAGAAGTCGCAACAAGATTGGAGTTTGACAAGGATTTTAGTGTTATACTTAAGTTTATTCAGTGCTGGTTTCTTGAGTGATTGACGTTTATTTTCTTTTTTACATTATTAATATTTAAAATTGTTTTCTGTTAATATTAAGTCTCGAAAATAAATAAAAATGAATGACGAACGAAAAAGGCTGATTGCTTTTAAATAAAGGAAACATGCTAAATTAAAAACCGAAGAACAAAAAAGAGTCATCAAAAAATTTTTAAACATATTTTTTTTTCAAATATGCAGTTTACAAAAGCGGAAACTTTAGACTCTTTGCAATGTATTCCAGTTACAATTTACTAATGAAATACCATTGAACAGTGAGGAGTTGTAAGAACACAAGTGAGTTAACGTAATAACAGAGTAAATTATTCAAATCGTTGATTCGTAGATGAAAAAAATAATAGGATAAAGATGCTGCTATAAATAAAGATGACGACTGATAAAATGGTTAACGCACAAGACATTAAAGTTCAGTGCTCATCAAAGATTCAGCGATATAGATATTAAAGAATTAAGTTAGGTTTGATTCCAAAACACAGTTTTGATCAAAAGAGCACGTAAACGTAACTTTTTTTCAAAAAGTAACAGAATTCATTCGGAATGTAATCGTGTTTTTTTTCCTTCTAAATTCAAAATGTCATTTTGAGCAAACAATGAAACAACAAAAAAGTTTTTTTTTTCCTTCTGAAAATAAAGATGTTGTCTTATGTGAAACATACTAACATGCGTAGCATTCGAGATAAATTTCGGTTACTCTTTATCTCCCCATTTTTCATCATTATATTTTCCCTTATAGGTCTAACTCAAGTCTATATCATGTTTCAGTAATTCATCTGCGTGCCATTACAAGGAAATGTTTTAAAACTTCAAAGAATGATAGAAAACATGTTTTATGAAACTGTAGGGCCATGGAAAAAAAATAAATAGATAACCATGCTGTATTAATTGATAATTGCAAATGAATATACATATTGCAGTGGCGAATATATGTTTTTATTTTGGAGGGGGCCCAAACAACCAAGAATAGCTCCCCCTCCCACTTATTTTTGCAATTTTATTGTTTTGAGGGGGGGGGAGTAACAGTGCCCTGATCTTTTCATTTTTTCGATGCGGGAAAAGGACTTCATACTGTTAGTCCTCTTTGTAGTGTCATACAGTGCCGCAACCAAAAAATAGTTTTTGGGGGGCATTCTTAAAAAATCTCGCTTCTGGTGGGAGAATAGATCGGTGGTCCTCCCCCAGAGTTTTTTTGTAATTGCAGTCCTAAGAACGCAGTTTTAGACGGTCTCCGGCGATGCTACGGGGAGGAACTGTACAGAGCTGCTTTCCGCGGTCGCCAATCTCCTTTCCACGTCCTTAATTATTTCTTCCTTAAATGAAGTCAATTTCTTGTCTTCTTCTTCCAACTTATTTTCCACATTGGCGATGCGCTCTTCCACAGTATCAAATTTTTCTTCCAGAGCATCGACTTTATCTCCCATGGCGGTTAGTTGATTCTCCATCATGGTTTTCATCGACGTTAGGTCACTTTTTATTTCATCTTGACTTGTAGTAATTTTAGTAGTTAAATCACTATTTAACCATTAAAAATGGAGTACGTGAACACGAACTTATGGAACGAACTATATAAAACCCGTCAATTGAACTGCCTTATAAAGAAATAGGCGTACACATTTTGGTCACTATCTGCGTATTTTTTTTTAAATTATTAGCAGGTCATGAAATTAAAAGAAAGAAAAAAACCGTCTTGTTTCTACTTACAACTGTATATTAGACAATTTTTTGTTTATGTTTTACAAAAGCTTGTTGCACATTCTGTTCCGCATATCCGCAGCTTCAAAACGAAGGAAATGTATTTCCACGTTTAGAAACGTAATCCAAACACTAAAAAGTTAAATTATTCAAAATGTTTTAATTTGTAAATTTAACTCAAATCTTGCTCCTAAATGCAATTCTTAGTCCCCGTTCCAGCAGAAAATGAAATACATTTTTGAGTGAACCCAACCTTAAGCATGCAACATAAAGCTATCTATATGGGAAATAGGTAATTTTCACATGCATTTAAAGCACTTGATCGCCTGCCCTTCTGACTTATTGATCGTGATACAGAACTTAAGTCTTATTGGACATTTTAATTTCTTGAAGTTTAAAGAATGATGTATTGCGATTAATGGTTATACGTAAGATACAAATTGTTTCACCTTATCCCTCCACTGTAAAAAGAGTTGCTTCTATAACACTGATACGTATCCATTTTCATCTTACACCATTTTTTCAATGACGGTTGAATTACTTAGTGGTAGTTACAAACACTAATATTTTTCGATTGTTTACAATAAAAGTTATCGAACTGAGAGTCTTGGAATTAGATATGGAGCTTTGCTCAACTAATTTCACGATGAAGACTAAAAAGAAAAAACTTTATAATGTGGTGTAATATTTCATCATGCCCATTTCAGTAGCAATCTCTTAGTGTCAAAGGTTGCATCATACCCGCTAACTGGTTTAAAATTATTGCTAGTCAGCGAAGATGCTCCATCAGGTGTACTATTGCTTCGAGCGTTAAAGTAACATAAAATTTTAAACGATTAAGAAACTTGTTTACATAGAAATGGAGACAGTTTATGCATTTTAAAAGTTTAAATTTAAATTAATATTTCTTTGCATTTTTTCAAACTTTAAACTTTTACCCTTCCAAAACTTTTAATTCCGCCGTATTACATTTCCGTGTTGTTTCGGGTCTAAAGATGCACAGTCTTTTATTTCACCACACATTAGCAATCCTAGTATGGTAGTTTATGTACATGTAATGAACCCCATGACTATCCCCCTCCCCCTTGAAAGATAAATTCAATCTTCACTACTATGCACAAAAATGATTATTTTGCAATCCATTAGCCCTATTAGTACTTTTACCCCTTTTTCTTTGATAACCTGGAGCGATTTCGGTGAAACTTAGGTGAACCGAATTAGGTAAGTCATGGAATAGTATAAATAACATATACATGTTGATTTGTTTAAGGATAATACAATATTAAATTAAATTTCCGTTGCAAGGATGTCGTTTTAATATAAGTTTAGTATTCTACTGCTAAAACTGTTGAAGATTGTACTTCGATAATTGAATGCATTTTGAATACCTATCTCATTTTGGTATTTTCTGTGCTGGTTCTGCAGAAAATACAGATGTAAATTTCGTTTATTGTTACGGTATTATTACTTGAAAACTTATAAGCAAAATGCGCAAGCAAATTGATGAAGAATCGACGGTGTTTCAGTGCATCCCTATGTCTTTTCGGAGTGCAATTTAAGAACTACTGAAAAACAGCATTTCGTTTTCGTTCGGCTTTCTTTCCAAACATGCTTTACGCTTGTCGTTAATCGACATTAACGGCCATGGTTGAGGATACTTTTTGTATTGATTGCATTTAAAATATCTCCTGGTGGTTATATGTTGCTAACCATTTTCATTTGCTTTGAACCAAGGTTCACAAATTTAACGATTACAGTTAAACTTTGAAGAAACTTCATCTAGGGCAGTTTTTACGGGCTTTTCATGTAGACATAATTCATAACTATATACAAAAATTTGATCGTGCAGAAAAGAGCAATTTTATGACTCAAAATATGAAATTAGACCTCTTCGGGTGTTGTTAAATTCCAAAAACCCGCCTATATGAATTCCTGAGCAAGAATTTCCCTTTGTGTCAAATTTGGAAGAAATCCGAGGAAAACTGGATTTGTATAAGGAACATACACACATACCCACAAACATACAGTTGGCTCTCTGTTTAACGACTTTCAAGGAGCCACAAAAAATCGTCCTTAAGTAGAAAGCGTCCTTAAATAGAATACTTTTAATACTATACTGGACCATCTGAGACTTTGAAATGTCGTCGTTAGATAGAGAAAGTCGTTAAACAGAGCGTCGTTAAACAGAGAGCCAACTGTACATCCATTTATATATATATATATATATATATATATATATATATATATATATATATATATATATATATATATATATATACACACACATAAAATTTGAATTCTGACACTTTGAATTCGAATTATGTTTTCCGCAATCACGAGTTGCGACAGGGCCCTACTCATTGGAGGCTATTGTTTCTAAAAACGGCTCTGGGGCTGGTCCTCCTGGGCTGTTACGTGTGTGTATGTGTGTAAGGACTTGTTTGTGTGTAGACGTGTGTGTTTGTAGAAGTGTGTGTATGTAGGACATGGACGCCACCGCCTAGGAGGAGGGGATTCCGGTGGACAGTGCTGCTAGTGGAGGCTAGGACCAGAGGAGCAGCTCCGTTCTCCGGTGGAGGGTGGTGCTGCAGCGAAATGGGAAGATGGGGCGCTGCAGATTATGCGCCGAAGATTAGGCGCCGAGCACTTTGGGCAGCGGGAACTTTGGGCGCCAAGCGCTTTGGGCACCGGGCACTTTGGGCGCATTTTGGGCGGCGAGTACTTTGGACGCCGGGAACTTCGGGCACCGAGTATTTTGAGTGCCGGGAACTTTGGACGCCGGGAACGTTTGGCACAATGTGCTCGGCGCCCAATGTTCCCGCGCCCAAAATGATCGACGCCCAATCTTCCTAGACCGAGAATAGGGGATTCAGGATTTTTCCATCGAAATTTTTGCGAAATTGATGATGTCTAAGAAACAAGTTTTAATTTATTTCTGGTGTTTAAAGGGGTCCGGGATATAAAAATCGTCAAATTTTGCAATTTTTTTTTATAATTTGAAAAATTACTCCGTTTTTTTCTGCTTAAGAGGACGTTTGAATCTTGCTTCCATCTTAAATAGAACGAAAGATATAATTATTTTTGTTGCATGCACCTTACTAATGTGTACTTAATTCTAAAACTTTAAACACGTTTTTCTCCATGATGCATTTTTTCCCGATTTCTTGCATTCAATCTCTTATAAGTCAGGAACCAATAAAGATAAAGTAATGAAACTTGGAGCATATCTTTTTCAAACAGTTTACCTTAAATTTTATTCGGCGAATTTGAAAAAAACGTTTACTGCAAAAAATTATGATTTTTTTTTTTTAAATTATCTTCGAATTTTTCTTCAAATATTTTTTATTTTTTATTGACTCAATATTTCTAAAATCGCCGAATAAAAATTAAAGCTTAGATATTTGTGCGTAATTTATTTAAAAAAATTGAAAATTGATCAGGAATATTTTGAGTTATAGCAATTTAAAGCAACCCCATTTTTTAATAAAAAAAAACTAATTAAATTTAAATATTTTTTTTTTCATATTTATGTTGTGATTTTGCTTATTATATAAATGATGAATCAGTGCAAAATATTTCAAAACTCTAAAGTACATAATAATAAACTTTTCAAAATTGTGTCCCGGACCCCCTTAAACAAAAGGGTGGGGCTGGGGGGGGGTGCTCTTTTGGGAATTTTCAAAATTGAAGTCTTAGAGGCTTAATTTCAAGCTTTATTTGGCAAGACTGGGAAGGGGGGTGGATAGGGGACAGGAATGAAGATATTTCTCGAAATTTGTACGAAATTTTTAGAAAGATCCAAGGGGGAGGGGTTAAAAAGTTCTTTAGCTGGCGCTTAGCCCCCTATTTTCCGCGCCAATTGACAGTAACAACAGTGAAGCAATTAATTTTAGTAAATAAATGGTTAAATGTGTTTAAAAAAGTAATTTTTTTTTGTACTTTCAGGAAAGTATTAAGCATATTTTTTCTAAAAATATTATTATCAGACACAATTAGAGGTACACCAGACCCATGTGCGCCGAAAGAACCAAATATGGGGGGAGGGGTGGGGTTCACTTGCATGCAAATCGCGAAAAAAAAATTTTTTTTTTCATCATCTTTTTTTTTCTTTTAATCTCGTTTATTTTTAACTAGCTGCATTGCCCGGCTTTTTGTACGGTCTACCTCGGAAAAAAAGTTTTGTCAAGTGACGCGTGTTTAACAATCATGCTACAAAAAAATTACTACAAATTTTCCCGTCAAAATACATTCTCAAAGAAAGAAAACGGCAAATCAAAATCTCCCGAAAAAAATTACACGCAACCCCCCAGAAATACAACTAAAATCCTAAAAAAAAAAAAAAAAAGCGCTAAATAACAATCAAAAGGGGAAAATTTTACCTCATAATAAAAACAAAATTTTACTAAGCCACAACCATAGACTAATAATAAGAATAGACCGAGCTATGGCAACCCTTTTGCTGCTCATAAACCAAACCATGTGACTTGTGGATATCCTAGCAACAGCGGGCGTTGATCGTAGCAGACGATCGTAGCAGACGATCAACGCCCGCGAGAAATAAAATAAATAGAATTGATGGAACACGGAAGAATGATCTTTTATGGAGTCCGATTTGTAAATTTGTTATTCTAAGTTGTAAATATTTTGTTAATGTAGTGAGTTTTTCGTTTAGATAGTACTGTGCATTTTCTTTAATCAATTTCAGTAACTCTCTAAGCAATTAAAGTTGCAAGCGCCCCAAAGGAATCGGCAAACGGTAAGACTTTTACTTACAATTTCAATTTAAGGTGCCGATTAGTACATTTTTGCGTTAACGCAAAACGTTTACGCCATTGCTTTCACACCAACGCTTACGTAGCAGTTCCAAATGAAATAAAAGTGACTGAAAACTGTGATCAAAAACTATTTACTAATGTCAAAATAATGCATAACTAAAAGAAAAACAGTTCAGTCTCTGCACCTCGAAAAAAATTATAATGAAAACACATTACGTCTTAAAATACATGTCGAGTGCCAAACTATAGATAATGTTGCCATCTAGCAACCATGCTGCCAAAGTTTTAGCCAAGCCTCCCACCAGTCACATGATGTATCCATGAACCAATTTTTTCATCAGCTAGTCTGGGAAAGCTCGGTTTACTCTTATTATTAGTCTATGGCCACAAACTACGGAAAAAAAAGTGGCACATTCTGAACGCTAATTTAAAATAAGATCACGCAAACGATAATTTTCCGCTTTAAAAATTTCTGTTCCATTACGTTTCGCGGTGCTTTTTAATTTTTTTTTCAGGAGATTTTACAGATTTTTTTTTTTCTTGTTTTGAAACTTGAAGGAAATGAAGGAATTCTATAGGTTTTTTTTCGCGGACTTTAGTAGGGGACCTGAACCAAAGAAATCGATTAATTATTTTGGGTGGAAAGGATCATTTATTGCCATTTTCGGGCTTTAAAATTAAAATTCGAACGGTTCAGTCCTTTTTTGGCGTTTGAACCCCCCCCCCCCTACGTTCTTTCTCGGGTGTCCAAGTACCTTCCTGCCAAATTTGGTCGAGATCCGACGCAAACCGGATTTGTATAGAGAACATACACACATACAGGGTGCGGAGAAAGTTCCCACAATTTTGTTTAAAGGGTTTTTTTCGCGTTAAAATCGTATGTTGGCGATTTATTTGGCACATATTGTTTATTGGCATTAAAAGTATTTGAGGTTCAATCATTTGTTCTTTGTTAGTTCATTGAGTTAGTGAGCTATGAATCGTGAAAATATGAGTATTGCTGTCGTTGAATTGCACAAGAAGGGAATGAAAACAGCCGATATTATTCGAACGACTGGATTCAAGAGTAAAACAGTCTATGACGCTCACAGTGGCGGATTGGTTGAAAAAATCGGCCCTGGCATTAGGAGGTGTAGCGGCCCCATAGCTCTTATAGATATTAAATTTTACCTAATGATTGGGATATCACTTAAATATGAGAAAATTATTCTTAACAACTAACTGAATATGTTTTATTTAAACAAAATTTAACAGATATGAACACTTCTGCGCTTTAATGGTGAATAAATTGATACAGTAATAGCTAAAACTTATTTTGGGGGAAAATTGTGATTGTAATTGTCCATTTAAGTAATTTTATAATGCCCGGAACTAGATTCCATATTTCCTTAATAATAACACTGCTTGGCATGTATGTCCTTTTCTGCAGTCATAACAAGTAACTTAATTGCCCTGCCCTGTTATATGAAACTAATCTAGCGATGTTCATGGGCGAAAGACTAGGGCCGTCTTAGAACATGATGGGTCCCTCGACACAAACATACATTACTGGGCCCTGTCATAAACAATCCCTTTTTTATACTGCTATATCCTGACGACCCCCAGACTCGATGCGAGGTCAAAAACCTGGTGGGAGGGGTCGGATACGAGTTTGGCAGCACCTTAATATTTTTTCAAACGCATGTATCAATACAAAGAGCGAGTGAGAGAGTGGACTTAGCTTTCTGGCTTTTGGGAGTCATTGAAGTATTAGCAATATAAACTAAATTGAAAGATTAACATTAAGTCTGAAATAGGGGGGTCCGGGGGCCTCTCCCCCGGAAAATTTTCAAAATTGTAGTCTTAAAAACCCAATTTTAGACAATATTTGGTGATATTAGGGGAGCGTAGGTTCAGGGTTTCTCCTGCTGCAATTTTAAAGAAGTGGAAATCCAAAAACAGAATTTTAAATACTCTTCGAGTAAATGATATGAAGAGTGGTTCCGAGGGCTCTCCTATGAAATTTTTAAAAATATATTAGCTCTGAAAACGCAGTTTAAGAAGATCTTTGGTGATTTTGATTCGAGATAGATTCCAAGGCCATCCATCAGAAAATTTTCAAATTGAAGGCTTAAAAGCCTTTTTTGGTAAAGACTAGGACACCGGCAGTTACTCGAAAATTTAGTTCCAAAAACGAAATTTTTGCTGACCTTCAGTGATATTAGGAAAAGGAGTTTTCATGAGGCTCACCCTGAAAATTTTTCGAAATTGATGCACTAAAAACGAGATTTAAAACTTTCTTCATTGATGATGCTGAGAGAGAGGAGGAGACGGGGCACTTTCCCAGAAAATTTTTGATACTGTTAATTTAAGAACACAGTTTTAGACCATTTTGGGAATGTTAAAAAAAAATGGGAGAGGTTCGCGTACTTTCCTCCAGCAAATTTTCGAAACTGGATGCTCATCAATGGTATTTTAAGATTGCATATTTTTAAAAAAATTTACGGAAAAAAATATTTTGTCACTTTTATTCCAATTGTTGAAAACAGGGTCGCCGAGAGCAAAAGCGGATCCGGGAAAAAAATGACAAAGGTCCATTTTTTCACAAGCCTCCTTCTACACCTTTCACCATTACGATATTTTACCCTCTGCACGAGTTCAATTCCGAGCCGCGTCCCTATTCTTCAACTAAGCTGACATGACCTCACGTCGGCCCTTGTTGTAAGTTGCATTTTATAGCAATTGTGAATTGTCATTTATAAATAAAAGCGTCCAAAAATATTTTAACTTTTTTCAACCGATAAGGTTTCGTTTTTTTTTTTAATATATTCATTTATTTTTTATTATACCACTAAAAATATATTGACAGCCCCAAAGCCCCACTAACTAAAAGTGAGGCCCTAGGCCCACATTAATTTGGAGGACCCCTGAAGACTATGCAGTGTTTGATTTACATTTTTAAAGTACGAATGCACTTTTGGAGGCCTCTTTGTCTAATCACACAACTATGTATAAATCCCTTATGTGCATTTATGAATCCTCTTTGGGCCCCCTCATAATCGTGACCAAGTAAATTCGTTACTGGCAGAATGATTAACAATTCCCTTTTAAAGAAGTTTTTTCCAATTAATAAGTCAAAATTTTTTATTTTTTAAAAATAAATGTATTTTTCTAATACATGCCTAATTTTTTAAAAAATATGGGGCTCCTTAAGAACATGGGGCCTCAGGCCTAGGCCTAGTCAGCCTGTGCGGTAATAAGGCCCTAAGCAGCCCCATTTCAGAACCCCCCCCTCACCCTCTTCTTGTGACGGCCCTATCTCCCTCCACCCGCAAGCTTTAGCCCATGCGTAAAGAGGAGCTGAGGCTGTGTTTTGCGAATTTGCGTTATTCTAAACACATGCGCGTAAAATTTACATTTTGCTGTTAGTAGACAGGCCCGAAAGACTTTGCTGTTAGTTGATCGGCCCCAAGCATGACCGGCCCACCGGGCAGATGCCCGGTTACCCGCCGACTGTATCCGCCACTGATGACGCTGTGAAACGCTACAAAGAGACTGGAGGGACTGCCGACCGTCCACGGAGTGGTCGTCCAACCACTGCAACGACTCCAGCGAATGTGCAGATCAGCTGTCGCATCCGTCGCAATCCAGAGCGCTCAATGCGAAAGATGGCCAAAGAACTGGAGATCAGCGAAAAAAGCGTCAGAACCATCGTGAAAAACAAGTTGGGACTTCATTCTTACAAAATCAAGCGCCTCCACTTCCTCAATGATACAATGAAGCAGAAAAGGTTGATAAAAGCTCGACGGATGCTTCGCTTGACCGTTGGTGCTCGCCTTTCGAAGGTTCTCTTTACCGTTGAGAATATCTTCACCATCGAACCCACCAGGCCCGTGTCCAGAATTTCATAAAGGGAGGGGTTTTGGTTTCAATGTTTTTTCGTTCTTACCTGCACTGTCAGAAAAACACAGGAGTGGCTCAAATAATTCATTTCTGTTTAACGGCTACAATGAGGGGCATAGCGGTGTGTGTGGGAAGTGGGGGGGGGGGGTCCAAAATCTCAGAAGATGTGTTTTCAAGTGATATTACCAATTCTATTATTGTATATTTTATATACAGTAGACATGCCTAGTTTTTATTCGGCTCATGTTTATCCGGATCAAACTTGTATAGTTAAAAAATGTATATTTACTTAAATAATAATTTAAAACTGTAAGTGCAAAACAGTGCTGCAACTAGAAACTAAGTTTTAAGGGAGACATGTTGAAAAATAATCTAATCTGATAAGGGTGCCGGGGTTCCTCCTCTGGAAAATTTTGAAATTTTTAGTACTGAAAACGGAATTTTAGACGGTCTGTGGCTCCGCGAAAATTTGTAGAAATTAAAGGCGTGGAACGCGATTATAGGCCATATTTATTGACGTTATGACAAGGAATGCGGCTCAGAGACTCTCTCTAATCGTTTTTTTTCTTGAAAAATAGATTAAAATTTATTTTTAATCTCCCTTTCAAATTTTTGAAATTGAAGTTCCAAAAACGCAATTGCAGATTAACTTTGAAGATTTTTACGAGGAGGGGATTCTGATGCTAACCCCTGGATTTTCCTTCAAAGTTTAAAACTTTAAGCAGTATTTATATTAGGAGGAGAGGTTCAGAGGTTATTCTACTTAAATTTTTAGTTAGTTTTGTTTGAAGAACCTAATTTTTGATGATATTAAAGGAAAGCGATTCGAGGACTCTTGCTCGCATTTTTTCTGAAAGTGGAGTCTCAAAAACGCAGTTGTACGATCATATTTGGTAAAATTAGGGCCCTTTTAAAACTGAAACAAAACCAAACCCGAGTTTCGGCGACGCAATTTTAAGCAATGTTGATAGAATAAGCGATGTTGTTCGGGGGCTTTTTCTGGAAATTTTGCGAAACTGAAGATCTGGAAACCAAAGTTTGAAATGCTCCGTAATGCTATTGGCACGGGGGGGGGGGGGGGTTAGTAGGAGTAGCATTTTGAAGAAGATTTTATTATTTTCAGACAAACTAGAAAAAAGGAAAAAAAAAAAATGCTGGGAACTTCAATGAGAATGTTTTGTTTTTTTAAATACCATAAACAAACTTCAACATTAAAGTTAATTTTAAGTCAAGCTTACACATTTCTTTGGTTTTTATTATGTTTCCACTATGGGAGGGGTTTAACCCCTAAAACCCTCCCCTTGGACACGGGTTTGGAACCCACACATAACCGTCAAAATCATCGCCAAC
This sequence comes from Uloborus diversus, assembly GCF_026930045.1. Taxonomy (NCBI): domain Eukaryota; kingdom Metazoa; phylum Arthropoda; class Arachnida; order Araneae; family Uloboridae; genus Uloborus; species Uloborus diversus. The sequence continues at coordinate 89,888,393 of NC_072734.1, forward strand.
TGCTTAAGAAGGGTCAGAAGAAGACCGCTGCTGCAAAAATCATCGGCCACAGTCACTTTCCAGTCTCCGTAATGGTCTGGCTTGGCATTTGTGCCACTGGGAAGACGCCGCTTGTTTTCATTGACAGAAACGTCGAAACTAATGATGTGAGCTATCAGCAGCGGGTTCTATGCGATGTACTCCAACAAGACTGGGCTCCTGCGCATTCGGCCCGATCGACGATTGCCATCTGCAAAGATCTGTCCCCAGGTCGACATGCTCAAAACGGCTCTGAAGCGTGCCTGGAATGAGATAACGGTGGATGCGTGCGCGAGCATGGTCAGCAATTCCAGACTGCGGCTCCGTAAATGTATTGAAGCCCAAGGAGCCAATTTTGAACAATTGTTATAATTTTTACTTTCTTCTATATCTAATATATAGAAGAAAGTATTGAATTCGTGCAAATTTTCGAATTTCGAATTTTGACGGATTCGAACGTTTTGAGGTGTGCTGAGTCCATTTCGACTATTTTTGGAAAATGTCTGTCTGTCTGTGTGTATGTGTGTGTGTCACGTCTGTGTGTGACCAGTTTTTTGTGGCCGCTCTACATCAAAAACTACCGCATGAAATTGAACGAAATTTTGTACACTTATGTGCCCCTATGTGAACTTGTGCCCATTGGTTTTTGGCGCGAATTCCTTCAAGGGGGTGGAGCAATGGGACGTTTTTTGAGTTACGCGTGCTTGCTATTCCTCAGGAAGTAACTGGCGGAATCAAACAAAATTTGGTCCACATGTTGCCCCTAACAGGAGCAGGTGCTGATTCAATTTTGGTGTCAATAGCTCAAACGGGGGTTGAGTTATAGAACGTTTTTTGTCGTCAATTGTGACTGCTGTATCTCAAGAAATAATGAACGGAATCAAACAAAATTTTTTTGACAAGTAGCCCTTAGTGGGTATAAGTAGCGACCCTTTATACTGAGAGATGCGACACAGGCGTACTGCGCGCTGATTGGTCACTGGCAAAAACCGTCCAACGCTCAAGTTCCCGTCCATAGGATTTGCATTGCGCGCAACATGCGCTCAAAGAAAAAAAGTGGAATCCTTTTAAAATACGGAAAACTATGCAATTTAATTTTTGGTTTTACATTCTTTGACGTGTTGGTTACCTATATCTTGCCTTCACTAAGGAGAAAATTTCCCCAGGAATTTGTGAAAAAATGTTTTGTTTTGCCAGGCTTACGTTCAAGGTTTTGTTTCTTGTATCCTAAGCGATATTTTCGACTTTGATGGCAAACCAATACATTTACGATATTCTTTAATGTGTTAACTTACTTTCTTTCGAAATTCATAGTGTTTTCTTTCCTGTAATATTAGTTTTAATGCTGGATTTTCCGATGCATGAAAAAAGCATGCTTTGGCGACATTCGGGATTTAAACACGCGCCAATCAGGTTACTGTACTCAATGTTAAAAAGTTTGTATTTACAAACAAACAAAGTTGGATAATTGAAGGATTCTCTTTTATGTGATTTATATAATAAAGTTGTTGCTTTAAAACCATTAGCAAGTGTACGTTTGACCTTTTTACTTTCTTCTATATCTAATATATAGAAGAAAGTATTGGATTCGTGCAAATTTTCGAATTTCGAATTTTGACGAATTCGAACGTTTTGAGGTGTGCTGAGTCCATTTCGACCATTTTCGGAAAATGTCTGTCTGTGTGTGTGTGTGTGTGTGTGTGTGTGTGTATGTGTGTGTGTGTGTGTGTATGTGTGTGTGTGTGTGTGTGTCACGTCTATGTGTGACCAGTTTTTTTGTGGCCTCTCTACAACAAAAACTACCGCATGAAATCGAACGAAATTTAGTACACATATGTGCCCCTATGTGAACTTGTGCCTATTAGTTTTTGGCGCGAATTCCTCCAAGGGGGGTGGAGCAATGGGACGTTTTTCGAGTTACGCGTGCTTGCTATTCCTCAGGAAGTAACTGGCGGAATCAAATAAAATTTGGTCCATATGTTGGTATTAACAGGAACAGGTGCTGATTCAATTTTGGTGTCAATGACTCAAACGGGGGTTGAGCTATAGAACGTTTTTTGTCGTCAATTGTGACTGCTGTATCTCAAGAAATAATGAACGGAATGAAAGAAAAATTTATCGGCAAGTAGCCCTTAGTGGGTATAAGAACTGATTTTATTTTTGTGTCAACAGCTAAAAAGGGGGTAGCGCAATCACCCGTTCTTTTTTTCCATTTTGAGTGCCCTATCTCAAGAAGTAATGCTACGTTCTGGTTGAAATTTGGAATATATGTGAATCCATATGTAAACAGGCTTTGGTTCAATTTTGACGCCGCGCCGATCGCTCCAAGAGGTGTTGATTTCTTTTTACTTTCTTCTATATCTAATATATAGAAGAAAGTATTGGATTCGTGCAAATTTTCGAATTTCGAATTTTGACGGATTCGAACGTTTTGAGGTGTGCTGAGTCCATTTCGACTATTTTTGGAAAATGTCTGTCTGTGTGTGTGTATGTATGTGTGTGTGTGTGTGTGTGTGTGTGTGTGTGTGTGTATGTATGTGTGTCACGTCTGTGTGTGACCAGTTTTTTGTGGCCGCTCTACAACAAAAACTACCGCATGAAATCGAACGAAATTTGGTACACATATGTGCCCCTATGTGAACTTGTGCCCATTAGTTTTTGGCGCGAATTCCTCCAAGGGGGGTGGAGCAATGGGACGTTTTTCGAGTTACGCGTGCTTGCTATTCCTCAGGAAGTTACTGGCGGAATCAAACAATATTTGGTCCATATGTTGGTACTAACAGGAACAGGTGCTGATTCAATTTTGGTGTCAATAACTCAAACGGGGGTTGAGCTATAGAACGTTTTTTGTCGTCAATTGTGACTGCTGTATCTGAAGAAATAATGAACGGAATGAAAGAAAAATTTATCGGCAAGTAGCCCTTAGTGGGTATAAAAACTGATTTTATTTTTGTGTCAACAGCTAAAAAGGGGGTAGCGCAATCACCCGTTCTTTTTTTCCATTTTGAGTGCCCTATTTCAAGAAGTAATGCTACGTTCTGGTTGAAATTTGGAATATATGTGAATCCATATGTAAACAGGCTTTGGTTCTATTTTGACGCCAATCGCTCCAAGAGGTGTTGATTTTTTTTTTTTTTTTTTTTTTTTTTTGCGAATAAAAATATTTTTATTAATGCAACAATAAGAAAGATAAATCGTAATAGATTGTCGTCTTTGTATTTCTCGTGATTTTAATTGTATGGAAATGGTAGGAAATATTATCTCAATGATTTAAAATTTTTAACTGTTGCCATCTTATGTTTGTTAACAAATAAAATATTTGTAATTCATTCAAGCAAGGCTTTTAAAATAACTTTCAGTTTTCGCTCTTTTGCTTTGCTTTTAAAATAATTCAGACATTGGGATGGTAGTCAAGTTTTTGCATGTGTAATTTTGTTTTTGTTGGGAATATTGCTTCCTCGTCAAGCATGGGGAGGGATCAGAAAAAAAAAGAAAAATATAGAAGAAAGTTTCGTGATGGCCACAACATACTAGTTTAGGGAGGGCGTCGGTTCGATTCCCGATGGAAACACATCGTTTTCGTCAGCGCATTTTAAACTTTTAGTATTATCACTGCCATAATTAGTTTTATCACCAATTAAAATCCTATAATAGTTTTTTACTAAATAAAAATTGGTAAAAAAATAAAATGTTTTTTTTTAAGTAGAAATTTTTTGAAATGACTTGCACAAATAATGCACTCAATTATTCTTTTACAGAATTTAATTTTAATTGAGCGAAGAAACGATTTTCGTTGTAATTCAGTTCGACGGTTTTTTTTTTTTAATAGAAATTTTTTGAAATGACTTGCACAAATAATGCACTCAATTATTTTTTTACAGAATGAAATTTTAATTGAGCGAAGAAATGATTTTCGTTGTAATTCAGTTCTACGGATTTCTTCCTCATACGATATTAAAAGCTAATGTGCTTAAATTCAAAATGCTCCTGTAAAAAAAAAAAAAAAAAATAGTTGAAACTTAAGTAGTTGAAACTTAATTCATCACTGAAATTTATTTAAAGTATCATATATTGATATTAATGAATTTTTAGTATGTAAAATGTGTTTAATACATTTATAAAAAGTTTTATGGTTGGGGTCGTAAACGTAACCTCGCAACATTGTGAAGGCTACGCAGCGCTGCCGTGTTAGGTTTGCCTCAATATTGTTATTATTTTTTTTTATAAACCTTTAACAAGATTTGATTTGCGTAGTGTTTAAAATATGTTTCATTCATTAGTCTGTATCAAAGCAAAATGTATGGCAAAAAAATTCAAAATTCAGCTGTTTTAGATTTAACTACTCTCTTAACTAAATTTATTGAGCAGGTTGCTTGTTTATTGTAATTAAATGCCTTAGGTTACTGGCTTTTCAAGTACTTTTCAATTTTTTTAAGGAACGAATCATGCAATTTATCGGGAGTCGGGAGTAAGTGGCCCCAACAAAATGGGGGGGGGGGGGGGGCTGAGCTATAGCTTGTTTAGCTTATTGGTAAATCCGGCCCAGCCGATGATTTATTTCGAAGGACTAAAGAGCAATATTGTGAAATACCACTTGTCCCAAATACATCAATCCTTGAAAAAAAAAAAAAAAAACATGATATGATACATAAACGGCAAAATTAAGTGTGGAATATTCATTCTTGACCGCGTGAAACTGGCTGCTCTGCGCCAAACAAGACATAACGCGCCAGGTGCGGATGCCCTCGCCAATTCGAGTTGAACGGTTTTTTCGACTCGGAAGTATGCGCAGAAACGTTATTTCAGCCTGTGTCGCATCTCTTAGTATAAAGGGTCGCTAGGTATAAGAGCTGATTTTATTTTGGTGTCAACAGCTAAAAAGGGGGGTAGCGCAATCGCCCGTTCTTTTTTTTCCATTGTGAGTGCCCTATCTCAAGAAGTAATGCAACGTTCTGGTTGAAATTTGGGATATATGTGAATCCATACGTAAACAGGCTTTGGTTCAATTTTGACTCCAATCGCTCCAAGAGGTGTTGATTTTTTTTTTTTTTTTTTTTTTTTTGCGAATAAAAATAGCTTTAATAATGCAACAATAAGAAAGATAAATCGTAATAGATTATCCTCTGCGTATTTCTCGTGATTTTAATTCGCAACTCCAACGAACTATAGGGGCACTGCAGTCACTGTCTAATGGCGGACGAGAAAACTAAAACAAACGCATGTGGTAACGAAGAAAATGCTAATAAGCCTAGTAAATTTTGTTCGTATGCATGATTTTTTCGCTTTATTCTTTTTAAATTAATTTTCAAAGTCTTGTTGATATTCTGGCCCACGTAGAAAGAAATGAGAATTCAAGAAGCATTACTAAACGTTAGAAATTAATGCAAATACGCAGTTCGTAGTTCTAAGCAGTCATTTCCACGATGTTGAATTCGATATTTATCAATTCTTGATAAAACTAAATAATAATTGTGACCTGACAAGAATAACAATTAATGCTAGAAACTTTAATTATATGACATTACGAATTATTGTCAAAAGAAGATGATACTTCTTTGCCTTGCTTGGCTAGCGCTAATTGTTTTGCATTTGAAGCTGAGTTATTTTTCTCAAATTGCCGAAACGGTTCATTTTAAATTTTTCTCTTTGGTATGTTTCTAATTTTTGAGTTATGATTTAATTATGTCATGCTATACAAATCATCAACAAAATTCTCACGGATATATGGTGGTAGTTTTCTTTTCAATTGATTCTACCATTATTTCTTTTTACTTATTGAATTCTGTAATCTTTCTACCATTTTATTCCACTCATGATAAAAAATAAAAATGGTTTAACTAACATGGACGGAATCTCGCCAAGGATACTTATTTCGCACAATACTAAAACTATAACCCTAAACAAATTTGGCGAAACCTTTCAGCTGAGAATAAAAGCAACAAAATAAATTCTTTCTCGGTTAAACATTTTTCATTTCGTTCTATGATAATATATTCAAGAAAAAATTTTGCATACTGTCTGTTCCAACTAATTCTGCTATAAAATATGGTTTGTTAAATTAATTTAAGATTTAAAAAAAAAAACATATTCTTACAAATTCACACAAAACAATAAAATTTGTTACCTGTTATAACGTTATCCAAGTTTGTTAACCCAGAATTTTCTGGTGTTAACGCGCTTTCACCATTTCTCAATCAAATCACTTTTTAGAGGGAAATAATGAAAACTAACATTATTTTGAAGAGCTCGAACACTTTCTGTTACTGAAAGCAGTCCAAGACATATCGAATGCGTTAATAAATACTCAGAACAATCTGCCTATGTTTAAGTACACAGACATACGTGGAACGCAATGTAGCAATGTTTTAGTTTTTCGGCTGTTTCGTAAATCACAGCAAGGTAGCGTATTCGAGCGCTGGAGTTGCGAATTGTATGGAAATGATCGGAAATATTATCTCAATGATTTAAAATTTTGGTATAACTTTGATATACACCCCCAAAAATTACGCGCCAAATCTGGCATTTCCTACGGACTTTTTAGGGTTGCTGTTTCTTATTTTGGTGTTGCCAATTTAGGTTTTTTCAGCTTTTAGGTTTTTACTGTTACCAAATTTAGTATTTTCTTGTATTTTGTACCATTTTTTGAGTTTTTTTTAAAGTTTTGTGACAACAATTTTTGTGGCAACAAAGTTTTGTGTCAACAAAAACAAAAAAAGTCGCCAAATTTCCGATTTGGGGGGGTATATCAAAGTAGTTCCAAAATTTTTAACTGTTGCCATCTTGCGTTTGTTAACAAATAAAATATTTGTAATTAATTCAAGCAAGCCTTTTAAAATAACTTTCACTTTTCGCTCTTTGCTTTGCTTTTACATTAATTCAGACATTGGGATGGTCGTCAAGTTTTTGCATGTGTAATTTTGTTTTTGTTAGGAACATTGCTTCTTCGTCAAGCATGGGGAGGGATCAGAAAAAGGAAAAATATAGAAGAAAGTTTCGTGATGGCCACAACATACTATTTTGTTTAATGTTGTTATTATTGTTTCAATAAAGAGTTTTTATTGCTTTAACTTGTTGATTTGTTGAATTATGTGTTAGTTACAGCCTATTGAAATATCTAATAAAATTGTGGGAACTTTCTCCGCACCCTGTATATACATACACATATACTGTATACACGCATATTCTTTGTTTTATTTATATAGATTATTTTCTTTACTTTAAAGCGAATAAACCAAACCCGGTGGAACGACAGCCCATGAGGGCCCAGGACTAATGTGCCCATCTCAGTTTTCCTGACTAAGGGCTGTGGGGTGCAAGAGCACAGGGGCAGATTTACAGTCTATTCAAGGGGGTGGCGGTTGAAAAACCGTGAAACCCCCCCCCCCCCCGACCCGTCATGTAGAGGAGCAAGGAGTCAAATGCCCTCCCCCTTATCCTGTCTTTCAAATATTAATCGCCCCTAACGAATTTTCACTCCCTTGTAGTGTCAAATCGCCCCTTTGGGGGTGATCCCCACCAGGGTTGGAAACAACTGTTCGAAATCATAGCAATTTCTTATCATACCAGTATAGTGTAGTTCTGGAAGAAAAAGGTTGAAAAACACATATAGAAATATAAAAATTATCAAAATTCGAAAAAAGGGAAAGAGGCGAGCTTAGGTTCAAATTAAAAAATGGGTAACGCTGTCCATCCTCGACTACACTAATTTTTTAAAATTAATATAAACCAAATCTGTGGAATGCACTTGATTAAAATTAGTAGCGATTGCTAGTAATTCTTTCAATTCTATATCATTGGTTTCAGAAAATGACGGCTACGGAGGGGGCGGTTGCCCACACCGCCCCCCTAATAAATCCGCCACTGTAAGAGCAGATGTTCCGGTTAGGTGATCAGCCTATAATGTGGGACCCCCAGTGTTTAGTTCCCAAGCACGCTTAGTACTCATTTTATCAACCAACTGAAAGGATGAATGGCTGAGTCAACCAAACCCAACCCGGAATCGAACCCGAACCTACGGCGTGAAAGCGTTAAGCGTTAGAGCCACTGGGCTTCTTTAAAATGAATAGTGAGTTGTATTTTTATCTTTGTTGGAGCCATATTTCCCTTGATGTATTGTGTCTTCCTAAGTATTTGTAGACCTTGTTTAATTAATTTCATTTTATTGTTAAAAGTCAACGGGAGTGAGAATGCACCCGTTGCTGGCGCTCATAGACATGAACCTGAGTTTAGTCATTTCTGTGACGTATTTTGTAGTTTTGTAGTTATGATTCTGATCCTTCCCCATTCTTGACGAGGAAGCAATATTCCCAACAAAAACAAAACTACATACGCCAAAACTTGACGACCATCCCCATTCCTGATTTATCTGAAAAGCAAAAGCAAAGAATGAATATTGAAAGTTATTTTAAAAGCCTTGCTTAAATAATTACAAACATTTATTTGTTAACAAACACAAGGTGGCAACAGTTAAAAAGTTTAAATCATCACGACTATCTGATCATTTTATTTGACGGCCATTTTTTTGTGATTGATTGTGGAACAACGATTTTCATTTGTCTTATTTTACTGCAATGGTCTGCTTATAAGAGCCAAAAAGTATCATTTCAAATGATGTAACTTGATAACAACATTTTATTTCACACAACTAGAATTTTTCCAGATTTCGTTTAATTTTTTGAGCTATATTTCAACGCTTAAAAATTTTGCAAGCAAGAAGAATTGCTATGGAGGAAACAGGAACCGCCGCGCTGTGTGCGCTGCATCAAGAGAGACGTCTGATCCACCTCCTGGGGTGACGCTGTTGACTAGCGAGATTTGCAAATTTACCGATTGGCATTTACATGCCTACTGCCAACTTAAAGAACTTTCTGATGAAGCTGAACACTACCTTCTGAACATATGCTCCTTAATGAATGAAAAGAGACTGATTTTGGACGCCAACACCTGGGCCCCTTGGGCAGGGGTAGAAGTGACCGACTTGTCACATATAGGACATTTTCCACAAAAAATATAGGACAAATATAGGGCACATTATATGAATATTTTTGCTATGAAAAAAGAAATAATACATATCATATATTATTCAGTTATTCTTATCAATGATTTTGTTTAAAAAAACTTCAAACAAAATACCTTACATCTACACTTAGTCACAAAAGTAAGTATGCAGAGTGTTTGTGATGATGTCCTATGAAAAAAAAACAGACCTACAATATTAGAGTTTTCAAATTAACGATTTATTTCGTTTACAGCAAAATCGAGCTTAATAACAAAATGAAAAATATTTTAAAAATACAAATATTTAATTAACAAGAAAAGCTTAACTTAAAATAAGATGAAATTTACATCATAAAAGTAAGTATGCAAACAAAAACAAAGAAATTAATATTGCAAATTTTACAATTTTTCAAAAATAATTAGTAAATATTTATTTGTTGGATAGCCTTTGGCTTTAATAAGAGCTCTCAATCTGGACGGCACTGATTTTACTAAATTTTGAGTGACAGAAGATGGCATTTTCTGCCACTCCTCCAAAAGGGCTTTTTTTAGATCATTCTTAGTTTTGATCTCTTGTTTTCTAATTTGGCGATCGAGATAATCCCACAAGTGTTCAATGGGATTAAAATCAGGTGACTGTGGTGGGTTTTTTAGCTGTTTTCGCACGTTATATAGCAGCCATTCCCGAACAACCCGAGCAGTATGTTTGGGATCATTATCTTGTTGGAAAATAAAAGATCCATCGAGTAAAAATTTAGAAGCACTTAGATTATTCTTTAAAATATTCAAATAGCTATATTGATTCATTATTCCTTCGATTATAACTAAATTTCCTATTCCAGTTGCTACCATGCAACCCCAAACTATAACCGAACCACCACCGTGTTTCACAGTTCCTCGCATATTCTTTGGTTCTAGAGCTGCATTTGCTTTCCTCCAAACTTTTTGGTATCCATCTGACCCGTGGATGTTAAATTTACTTTCATCCGAAAAAATCACGAAATTCCCAAAATTTCTGTCCTGCTTTTCATTTTCTTTTGCAAAATCTATTCTCTTTTTGCGATTCACTTTGCTAACAAATGGTTTTCTTCGCATATTTCGACCATGGTATCCTGTCTTCCATAACACACGGCAAATTGTTTCAGAATTGCATGACTTCGCAAAATTGTTTTTCTCATCAGTTGTCAATTTTGGTGCGCTAATCTTCGGATTTTTTTCACATTTCCAACAATAATTCGCATTTCTCGATCCGTGAAAATAGGCGGTCGTCCTGTTCTTGGCTTGTTTAGAGTATTTCCCTCAGCCTGGACCTTTTCAATGATTTTTTGCACTGTTGCAGGACTTTTGCCTATGATTTTAGTGATTAATCTTTGGGACTTGTTTTCCCCTTATAGAGCTTTATTATTGCATCCTTTAGATCTTTTGATAACACTTTTCCACGTGGAGGCATTCGTTAATTGTTAATTTAATTTAAGCTCAAACTTACAAGCTTTGTAGCAGAACTTCTAAACTTATCACTGAAATACGAACAATCACTCGAGAAGTTTCATCCAGCCTATTTAAAAGTCAAAAATTCAGAGTGCATACATACTTTTGTGATTTTAATTCCTATTAGTAGTTAATAAAATTACTCTTAAAGTTTTTTGAAAATATAATGATTTGGTTTTTTTTTTTTTTTTTGTCGTGTCCATGGACACGACAAAAATGGCTCCGTGTGTCTTCAAGACCGCGCCCGCTAGCTGCAACGCATCTGTGCTGTAGAGGACATTTGGTTTATTTTTCATTACTTTATGACTTGAATCAGAAGCGATGAACAACGCTCTCCAAAATAATATTTTTCTTATATTTATTACAGAACTAGAGCTTTTTCACTTAAGCTATGAGTTGCATACTTACTTTTGTGAGCAAGTGTGTAATGACTTTCCTGTAGTTGAAAGAATAATTTTTGGAAAAAGTGTACTTTACAGACTAAATAACCAACCAAAATTTGAGCAAAGATAATTTTTATTTTTCCTTCCTCCCTCATGACCCAAGTACTAATTCCACTGCTCTTAGATTTTATATTATGAAGAATAAATGTCCTCCTGGTTCAACAACTCCACACGAAATGTTGTTAAGCGATGCGATTTCGCCATTATAATTCCACTTATTACAACAAACTACATTTTAACATCATAAGGAACTAACCATTCCACGATCCCAAAATTCCACAAAAAGAAAAGATTGCAAAAAGAAAATTAGAACATTCCGATCAGAAAATGTACCGAACACAAAAATATACCAACGAAAACGAAGACCATGATGGAAAACAAAACAAACGGCTGTTGCCCCCCCCCCCCCCAAATGCAAAATTCTAAAACCAACTATACCATACTATACTAAAACCAGCACTAGTTCTCGAAACTCCACCCACTATAGAATGACGTCACATTGCTGTAGCTAAAGAGAGAAGATGCCTGTTGCAGAATTTAGTCATTTTGAGTTTTTTAATTTGAAATTCGTTTGGGCACGTACTTTCAGCGAAAAATCCGATGTCAGAAAGTTTATTTACAGTTCTTTTTAAAAGATATATATGATATAAAACGGGAACATAGGAAGTAAAAGACATTTTTGAAAAAATATAGGAAATATAGGACGATTTTGATGCTTTTTTTGAAAGTATGGAAATATAGGATATATAGGACTACTTCGACCCCTGCCCTTGGGTCAAGAAGATGAACCGTCTGGCCGAAGTAATGCTGGTGAATTCCCGCTGGATAAAGAGGGTAAAAACCCAAATTTCATAACTCTGCGGGAGTACCATAGTATGACAAATCTGCCAGGCAAAAAACCCCTTAACTTTAAGGCCACAGTGCCGTATCAAAAGAGGAAATCTACGGAAGACGGAGCCCTACAAAAATCTGCAAGGTTAAAATGAATGAGAAGGTTCAACCCTTAAAGGTTGGAAACATGTTCAATGATCTTAGCCAGGGTGGGGGGGATCTCCACCGATTTGTCTGACCCAGACATGGATACACAAGAGAAGGTTGTCGCAACCGTCCCTCCTAAAATCAAACCCATACTAGCCGTGTACCCAAAAGAATACAGGGACTTTGTCACTGGGCTTAAAAGAGACTCAAGCGGAGTTCAAAGTTAAGGTTTCCGGAGAATTTGCCAGAATTTTTCCGGCCACTTCTGACGATCACAGAGCTATTTCGGAGTACCTGCTCCGAACTAAGATACAACATTACGTACAGCTGGCTAAACATAATCGCCCTATCAAAATTGTTGTTAAGGGTTTGCCATTGGCAACGGATAAAGATGATTTAAAGTGGGCTCTTGAAGAGCTTGGCTACGGTGTTTAGAAGGTCGCGTAGCTTGTGTGAAAGGGTTCCACTCCTTTGCCGATTTTTCAAGTTCACCTATCACACACTGAAGGGGTTGAAAAAGTCTTTGACTTGACCAACATTCTATACACATATGTCACTGTGGAGGCATATAAACCTAGGAAAGGGCCTTCTCAGTGCCACAGATGCCAGAAATTTAACCACAGCTCTGAGAACTGTTTTATGACCCCAAGGTGTGTTCGGTGTGGGGGTGAACACCTCTCCAGTGACTGCCCGCACAAGGCTGCTAAGATGGACAAACCTATGTCTGCCAATTGCCAAGGCCCTCATCCTGCCTCTTACAAAGGATGCCCAAAATATAAAAACTTTATTAAGAAGTCCTCTAAAACTTCTCCCAACCCCAGGTCATTTACTTCCAACTCAACTAATTTCCCACCTATCCCTAGTCAAAAACAAGCTGAAAGTAAGAGCGATGGCACTGCAAGTGCCCCCAATGCTCTCACACACTCATTCGCCCAAAAGGCCCGAGGCTCAGCCATCGCGGGAGCTTCAAACAGAGCGGCTCAAGCCACCTCTGCTAGCGACGTGAGCACTCCGGCCCCAGAGCAGCCTCGTCGCAAACCATCAACTGGTGCTTTCTCGAAAGCTGCCGGGACATGGGACTCCATTAAGAAGATCTTGGACTTTTTCAAAGTTCTGAACCTCCCTGCCATCATTAAAACTATCAAACAGGTTCTGCCTGAAATTAGAAAACAATCTGACCCTATCAATAAACTTTGGGCACTTTTCCAAGCTTTCATGGAAAGTGATGAGATATTTCGATTTCGAATTCGATTCTGAGTCACAACTGACTACAACTGTATTTATGTCGAGGACTGCATACTAAGTGCCTTGCCTCCATTATTTTTTATACCGATAGATGGCAGCACCATCACCGGGTCGAACAGTTAATGAGAATTTAGAACTAGACCAGGAGCTAATAGCTACATGGTGCTAGCACCCCCAGGTGTATCGTTTCACTTGGAGGACATTGAGACCACGAGCATATTTAACGTCGCCCAGTCCCCTTTAATGACGACGGTGGATCTTCGACCATCGAGGTTCGAACTCAGGACCCTCCGGCCTCGAATCCGACACTCTGCCGATCGGGCTACCATGATGAGTTATTTCAGCGCACATAATGGCTTTCTCCCTCGGCCTCTCTCTTTTGTCGTGGAATGCCTGCGGGCTGCTCGACAATATCACTGAACTTAGGCAGCTTGTTTATGAACAAGCGCCCGATATTATCTGTGTGCAAGAGACGCATCTTAGACCAATCAATCGTGGGATTGGGATCCCCATTTATAATTTTTACCGCAATGATCGACTTCCAGATCAAAATAATTATACTAGAGCTGGGGGGGGGGGAGGGTGCCTTAATTTATGTTAAGAGCACAATTCCACACCACCAAAACCCAACACCAAGCCTTTTAGCACTTGAAGCTACCACTATCACAACTGTACCAAAAGGCTTTTGCCCCATCACGATTGTCTTTGCGTATGGCCTAACACTCAGACACATGAGGGCGAAAAAAAAAAAAAGCCTGGAAGCTCCTTCGGGATCTAGAAGCAGTCTTTCAATACCCTCATAGCACAATAGTTTGCGGAGGTTTTAACGCACACCATACCTTCTGGGGCTGCAATGGAACCACCACCACTGGTAGAACTATTTTTGACTTTGCCCAAAAGGCAGGAATTACCATCATAGCTCCTCTCACACCTACACGTAACACTGTGACCAGCGCATCTACTATGGACTTTGGGATGGTCAAATTGTTTCCCTACAGTTGCAAGGTGAATTCGCTTGCAAAGCTCTCCTCGGATCACAACCCAGTCTAATTTGTCTTCGACACGGGTACAGTGAATACTGCACTTCCACACGCCTCGAAACCAGATTGGCCCAGGTTTCGTAAATTCCTGAACTCCATTCATTTTTATTTATTTTCAGGACATCAATGCTGGGACTGAGCTCGATTCTTCTGTTTACAATTTAATTAATACCATTATTTATATCCATTCCAAAACCTCCATCCCCATTTTAAAGCAAAGCTATGCTAAGGAGCTCCCCCTCCACCTCAGAAACTTAATTAGGTCAAAAAATCAGCTACAAAAAACCCATCAACTCCGCAGGGATCCTGCTTCCAAGTCCGACCTCAATAAGGCACAGGAGCTAGTTAAACAAGCAATTAAAAGGCACAAAAATGACTCATGGACTCAATATATTTCCTCCCTTACTGCAGACGACACTTCCATTTGGAAAGCCGTCAAGCGGCATCGAGGGACGTATAGACACATTCCGCCCATTAAAGGCAAAACCCGTCCAGGAGGCCAAACTGTAACTGCTGTGACTGATATTGAAAAGGCAAAACTTTTTGCCGATCATTTCGAACAGCAGTTCACACCTAACAACACCAGACATGACGATACTGAATCACTTGTTAACATCACACTACACAATTACTTCACAACTCCACACGCTAGTGACACCCTTCAGATTCTGCCCTCAGATGTTCTAAGCTATGTCAAAAAGTGTAAGAAAAAGAAAAGCCCAGGCCTTGATAGAATCACTCTAATAGGCCTTGACAGAATCTCTTATTAAAAACCTGCCATTTCGTACTATTTTCTATATTACCCAACTCATCAACAAAATACTTGAGTTGGGTCACTTTCTGCAGGAGTGGAAAACTGCTATAATAATCACTATTCCAAATATATTAGATATAGAAGAAAGTAAAAAGGATAGAGTAACAGCGGAGTCGTCGGAATACCGACCAATGAGCTTGCTCTCTGCTCTCTCCAAAATTACTGAATTCTGCATTTTCAATAAACTTCTTGACTCTTTTGCGGATCACAACATCATACAAGCTGAACAATTCGGCTTCCGCAGGAAGTACTCTACAAACCACGAACTACTTAGAGTCACAGAACTAATCAGAGAGGCTGAAAAAAATCATCAGAAAACCATCGGCTTTTCCTAGACATAGCGAAGGCATTCGATAGGGTTTGGATTGATGCGCTAATTTACTAACTTATACGCCTTGGGTTACCTCATGCACTCATAAACATTATCAGCTCCTATCTTATGAATAGGCACTTTTATCGTTCGAGTGAGAGAAACTCTCTCAACACCTAGACACTTACGGGCCGGATATGATGAAGAATACTAACTCTTAGGAATAGCGTACCTTCTTTTTAGAAAACATGATGCGTGTTGAGTAGGTCTTCATCTGCCATCTTCCCTTAACAACTTAATTTCGCAAGGTTCCATACGCAAGGTTCTAAGTCATGTGCCCCTGCCCTTTGTTAAATAAAAATCTTTTAAAATTAAGATTAACTGCTTTGCCTCCTTAAGGGGCCGCAGTACTGAGATCTATTTTGGAACTCGACCACCGTTTCAAAGGAAATCCCCCCACATGCTGACTTCTCGCTTCCCGCTATTTCGTTAGAAGCTGGCACATCAAATCTTGGGACAGTATCGTTGGTAGCTGTCCCTAGGGTTTTGTAAGCGGAATTCTAATTATCGAAGACAAAAAAATCGCAACTTTGTAACGTGTTTTTTCATAACTTTTTTCCAAAATATTATTGATGTTTTTTTTTTTTGTTTCAAAAAAAAAAAAAAAAAAAATGGTCGAGCAATAATTTTTCTTTTTAACAACTTAAGAAATGAATTAATTGATTTAAATCGACAATTTTAATCATGCTAAGTAGCTAAGACACTTCTAAATTTCACTACTTCAGCCTTTTTAAAGTCTGTACAACCTTCGTCCTTATCTTTGATTCTGTTAATATAGAGTTTGTCTCCAGGCTCGTAATTTCAAATTTTATAGGGCGGGGGGGGGGGGGGGGGGGGCAGAAGGTATGTGCTTAGTGTAAAATTATCCCAAAAAACAGCAAAAACCACGCCGACTTACAAAAAACTGGGAAGTAAATTTATTTTTGTATTACTCCACCTGAAAATTCATATGTTCAGCAGCCAGTGGCCAGCAGACACTTTTTCTATCACTAGAAGCCACATTTTTCAGAACCTAAATTTTTTAACTGAAAAAAATCAGGCAATCTTCAAGTGTTGCGCTTAAAGGTGGATCTGAAAAAAAAAAGGCATTGGGAAAGTATCCTTGTCGCTACATTGTATGC
Organism: Uloborus diversus; assembly: GCF_026930045.1. Taxonomy (NCBI): domain Eukaryota; kingdom Metazoa; phylum Arthropoda; class Arachnida; order Araneae; family Uloboridae; genus Uloborus; species Uloborus diversus. The sequence continues at coordinate 89,904,907 of NC_072734.1, forward strand.
ATATTTGTAAAAGTGGAGAAAAGGAAACGTAAAAATTAGTCTGCTTCAATCATTATTTCCAGTTGAAAATTTAAAGAGTGTATGAATAAAAATGCAAGAGTTATTTTGAAAACATTTATTATAGATGAAAAAGAAGTTTTAAAATGTAAACTTCAAGTGCAAGTATAAACAATAAATAAATATTTATATACTTTTGCCAGAAATGGGGGAAAATAAAAATGGACTGACGTCTAAAAGATACCAGCTCTCGACATAAAGAGTAGTTATTATTTTTTTATTAATACAAATTTTTAATCTGGTTCGAAAAAGTCGAATTAAAATGCAATATACATGGGTCGTTCCATGTCAAGTGACCTAGGGGTTCCCAATCGACCCTCTCCAATTTTTATGAAAATTTTAACGGATGTTCATAGAAGACGAATATGAAGCTATGCCAAATATCCATAAATTGTATATATCTGCCGATATCCATAGTTTGGCCTCTTTTACCACTCCTAATTGAACATTTCGCCTTTCAAAAACTATACTACCCCGGGTCCTCTTGGTCAAACTGTCGGATTTTGTCCGGTTTTAAAGGCCATACCTATGTGAACCGCCTCAAAATTTCCAATTTTTGCATCTCTACTATTTACCAGGAGCGGATAGAAAAATTGGTTTTGGAGAGGGCCCCAAAAATTTAAACGATCTGTACATGAAATGTTTCATAGCAAAATTTTCAAAACTGTATTTTTAAATGTTTTTCTTTTTTTTTTGGATCCCTTCAGATCAATTAATCTACTTTTAAGTACATAAATACTATGCTCTAGGTAATCTAATATACTTTGAAAGTGGACGTAAAATAACTTCAACATTTCAAGTCAATTAAATACAATACCCTATATAATTTCATCGAGATGCTATAAAGTAAGTGTTTTTAATTAAAAACATTCATAATGACTATAAAACTAGGGTAAGGTTATTAAATGAACCCACACCCCATTTGTGTTTTTATAAATAAATCAAAATTTAACTAAAATATTATGCAACTAAGAAAATCATATGTTCATAACATATAAGTTCTATCGAAGTATTCAGAGACTATTTCTTTGCTGATTTGTTCTTAAACATTTCCATACTACGCGTACATGCAGTTTCCATTAATATTATGTTTCGCCAAGAAACTACCGTATGATTTCTTTCATTTTCAATCTTTAATAAGCTGAAAAAGAAACCTATTGTTTCGCAAATGGCTTCCTAAATCGAAATGACTCTCCTGGATACGACTGCACACCTGTTTAAAACTGTTTTATTGATTCCATCAGATCAAAGAAGAATTTATGGACGAATCGCGATAAAACGCTTCCTTGAATTTCAAATCAGCGAGTTAAATGTATTCGGTTGCTCCGGTCCCGGACTCCAGTATTACTTCTTTAGCAAACAAAAAAGCTTTTAGTGAAATATGCTTTGTGAGTCCTTTTTTAATAGCTGTAAAAAAAAACCCTTATGTTACAGAGAAGTCGTTAAAAAAAATAAATGAAGGAGTTTAATTACCATTTTGGGAGCCCCCCCCCCCCCAAAACCCGCTACTGCTCTTTACCATAATGTTTTGTTACAGTAATATTATTTTGGCTGTGGAAATTCTAAAGTAGGGTGCACTTTATATCTTGCAGGGGGCGGGGGGGAGAACAAAGTCCAGTTCCATCACTTCAAAGCGGCATTTCTTTATCCCTACGAGAACAAGAAAATTTAAGACTTTCCAGATGTTTTTGCACATTACTCCAATTTGACAGGACGTTCAAAGGTCTTGGGGGAGAAAAGATTAAATTCAAGGTTTTTTTTATGTCGCACACACAGCCTGGTTTTGAAGAAAGTATTTGTAATTAACTATTCAGAATTTAAAGTGCCTTTGACACCTTTTACATTTGAAAAGTAACATACCAATGAATTATATGTATCAGAGTTTTAATCTAAAGCTTTGAATGGTTATTAATTTACAATAAATTTTGAGAGAAACCTTTCACTCATATTTTCAAAGTTTGTGGGAATAAATCTGTACCTCAAAGCCAGACTGATGTAAGTCCAAAATTAGCGATTTCCCCTTTATTAGTGCATTGTATGTAAAAGCCTATTCTGCATCGAGTCATGTTAACGTAGTTCTTAAAAAAATCCTTTTCGATTTTTTACCAAGGTTAAAAGGTTCCATCTTTGCATGCACCAGAAAAACGTTTTGAAAAAATTATCATAGTGTGACGTCCTTCTGGCTCTGAGGTACAGAAATAAAGAATGGGTTTTCTAAAAACCAAAATTAACACTTCGTTCAAAAAAATCCTAATTATTGCAAAAGACGTGCTGATTAGTGAATTTGGGTGATACACATCTCATTTACTAAAAGGTAAGTAGAAAAATTTATTGAACTTCTTGATTACATCATATCACATAAAAAAATTAAGCAATAGTAAACAAATCATTTATACAAATGGAGCAGTACAAAACAACTGAATATCTTAAAAGATAAATGCAGTTTAAAAAGAACTCCAATAACTGAGACTCTTATGAACAAAAATATTTTACTTACATACAGACAAACACTTTTCGGAATAATCGACAAAAAAAATTATATAGGAATACATATGATATAGCCAGCTCTCATTAATCTGCAAACAACCTACAACCAACAATTCTTCTCTTCAAGAGAAAAATATATATTATAAAATTTATTCACACAGAAAGTAATATGTACATTAGTTATTTTTAGAGGAATAAATCATTTTTTTTTAAATCAATCAATACCACCTCAAAAGTTGAAAATATCTTTTCAATTTCTAGATGTTATTGAGAAGTACTAGAAGCGTTTAACTTTGTACCTGTGCGGACTTCTTCTTCCGCAGTTATATTTCCATCTGTGATCAAGACTTTTCGGAAATCTTATCATAAAAATTCATCATTGTTACGGTTTTTGTTCTTTTTAATCACTGTACAGCACCAAAAAAGTTGGTTACTTTACTTTGATCTGTCTGAATGTCTCTTTCTTATGTCATTGCTCTTAAAAAATACACATATAAACACACATATATTTTAAAAATATTTCTTTATTTTACAAATTAAAAAAAAAGTTGTCATCGCTCGTTCTCAGGATTTATTTTATCACTAACTTTGGTTGACTTTGGAATCTTAAAGAAAATTTACTAAAGATAAGCTGAGCTGGAATTCAATAGAAATTTCATGAATCTCAAAATATTGCTCGCTTTAAACGGGGTTTGCTCGTTGAAAGCGAGTTATCCTCCTATAGACTTAACATTGTACCAACTAAGTACAGTGAAACCTGTCTACAACAAAAATGTCTATACAGGACCGTCGCTATGGGGGGGGGGGGGGAGTGTCTCACCCTCCCAGTGATTTCATCCAGTCGGAAAAATCAGTTTGAGTTGGCATTTTCAATTAATTCGGAATTTTAGCGCATTCACTAATTAAAAAAGAAAAGTAGAAAAGTTACATATCTAAACTTTTGGTACTTGGCGCAAGATAAAATGAAGAATGGGATCTCTGTTTACACTCATTTGCACAGTAAACACGATATTTCGGCATTCTTCCGCCGCCTGTTTTCTTTAGCGCGTCATTTTCAGGGTGCTTCGACTGGTCCGTGAGAAATACGGCACGGCCCGATCGTCAAATTAACCAGAATCGGTATTTTTGACCTTTTAGTCTCGGCATTCATGAAACGTTTGATTTTTAAAAAAAATGTAGTATACATGAACACAGAATTATAATGAATAATAAGCATTGACAGCAGAAAAGAAAATATGAACAGTTTGTGCGGGCATACCATATGTTTTAAAGTGCTTCATGTTCATTCTGAGAAATTCATATTGCAGACACGATCATTTTTTTCAACTGCTTAATTTACGGCTGCTTATTTTCCCGAAACAAAGCCCCCACTGAAAAATTTCAGTTAGAGTCGGCATTATTTTTCTTTTTCAATTGATTCAGGATTTAAAATCTTTGAGTAAAGTAATATGCAGCTTGACATGCGCATATTTTTACCTTTTAATGGAAAAGGAAAAATCAAAAACATAAATAGTTTGCATAGGCATATATTCGTGTATCAAGTGAAAGACATAATCAATTCGCCGACAGCTAATAGCACCGTATTCTCAATTTTCCGGCAGTTACTTCGACAAAATTTTGCCGACACTATCCAGGAACGCCCTGAACTGAAACTTTTGGGGAATTATCAATTTGGGGGGAAATCTTAATTTGCCGAATGATAAAATACGGGCATGCAATATGCATACATGAGAAGGGACTTTTGGGAATTTAAAAATTGCAATAATGTCTCCAAATTTTCCAAATTGTCAGACGAAGTTTGCCAAGTGAGTCATTTCGGGAGGTCACAGGAGCCCCTCACTGTCTCAGTCGGCAATTTCAGCTATAATCAGCTTTTTATTTTTAGAGCTAATTCTGAATTCCCTATATCTTTGGTCATATTTTTTCCATTTTAACAGATTTGAAATGCAAAGTACGAATTAAGGCTGAATTTCATTTTAGTGTTTATTTTGTAAAGGTTAAAACAAAAATGTAATCTTAAAGTATTTTTTAGAAATGTTCGGGAATCTGTATTACACATTAAGATAACCTGACTATGAGCAGCCGAGATGTACAGTGGCTCTCAAAAGTGTTCGTGCACCTACGACTTTCAATGAAATAGGATCCCATCCATTGGTTAGAATTAATATTTTGGAACAGTAGGTGGAGGGTTTGCAATTGTTAAAAAGTATTTTTTTTTTCTTGAAAAACATGCTTAAAAACATAGGATGTAACCATTTTTTAAATAATTTGTTTAAGTTTAATATTTAAAAAAATTGCTTAAATCGGTGATTCTTCATTGTTTACATTTTTTGCCGATGACATCACAAATGATGGAATGCAATTCTGTAGTGCCATTCACAGAGCAAAATATTTAATTCGCATCTTTACTCACATTTATTGGCAACGATATGGTTGATAGCAAGCGTAAAGCGCGATTTTAATTCGCTTCTTGATTATCATAACGTGGAAACGCGGTACAAAGATGCGCCGAAAAGCATTTGTGACGTCATCTAGAACACGCCTTGTTTGAAAAATCGGACATTTAAAAAAATTAATTAAAAAATAACTGTTGGGAAAATGAAAGAATTTTCTGGGTCCATATTATTATTTTTTGCTTATTCTATCCATTTCGTTAACTAAAAGTACTACTTTTGCTGAAGGAAACAGCCCCATTATAAGATCTATGATCAATTTTCAAAAAAACTACATAAAAATTTATTAAAAAATATTAAAACTTCATTTGAAAAAAATCAAAAACAAGAAAAGTGCCGGAAATTTTCTCACAAAAGTCTTCCTTAAAAAATATCAATATATTACTGAATAATCTAACTTTTTATTAAAATTTTATTCAGCAGAATATCATGCAGTATCAACTAAACCTTTTAAAAATCTGGGAATAGAATTCATTCTTATTTATTTATTTTTTTGTGTAATTTATGAGTAAGTGTTCCACACACTTCGAGAGTCTTACTGTTTCTAGCTCTATTTTCGTTTCAAAGCCGTATTTTCGTAATCTAGGCTCCAGATATCTCTAAATATGTAACATTAAGTTCTAATCTGGAGATTGAAGGGGTATTTTCTAAACTTTAGGAAAAAATTTTAGACACTAAACGCAAACGTTGAAAACCGAGTGCTTCTTACCGTTATCTTCATAAAAAAACATTGTTTCCATCCGATAACCAAATTTTTGGTTATTATTTTAAATTGGTTTTTAAAATATTTAAATGAACAGCATGATTCATTATTTCATCAAAAAATTCCAAACTTCCAAATCCTGATGCTAATATGCACCCTCACACAAAAACACATTCACCGTCCTGATTAACTGGTCCAACTAAGTTCTTAAGATTAAGTTCCTAATTTTTTCTTCTATTAACAATTATTCAACAATTTAACCAAAAATGTTAAACTCATTTTTATCTGTAAGACGTAATTCCAAAGCGTTTTGAGGTTATTTATCATTGATTTGCGACGAAAAGCGTAAGCTTTCTGTTTTTCGCACAGCCAAGGAAATTTCTACGAGAAGAGGTCCCATTTAATTCAGCTAATCAGGGAACTTGGGGGAAACAATTTCAAGTGAAAATGAAAAGTAAAAAGTTTCATTTAATTCTTCAGAAACTTTCACAGCACTCAAATGTGTATTTTTCAAAAAAATTTTAACTGTAAATCTTCGATCACGCTTTGTCAACTTTGCCGGTTGACCTTTTCTTACCTTGTTTTCTGATCGATTCTTTTCTTTAAAGCATTTTATCAAGCACTTTACTATAGAATGGAATAAATTAACTAATTTAGACATTTCAAACCAATTTACCGCTACTGTGAGGAAAAAATTCAAATTTCGAATGGTGTTTGTGGTTTTTACGAATACCTGCCATTTTAAAGTAATAAGCACATTAAGGAATAAATAAACAAAAAATTAAAGCCAAATGACTTTTAAGGGTTAACACAATGCAAAAATAATTAAAAAACGACATATGATAAGTTTAATCATGAATTTATTCGAAAATATTTGGGTGTACGAAGACTTTTGTGGCGTATTATTTCTCTGTCTCTTCGTTTTTTGACCCATTTCAAAAAGAAGATCCGCGTCAATATTTTGAAAAAACTACAGGGTTTCATATAGAACAACGTAGGAATGATGTGAAAAAATATTGGACTTCATATTCGAATTCAATTTCGCGTTATTTTGGCTTTACTAAAAAGAAATAAATTGAGTCGAGTTAGGGTAGCATATAATAGAGCGCTTCAAAATTCCATGATAGAATATTCCTTCACTAACAAATCAGAAAGATCATTGCTATTGTTTAGGAATGGCTCAAAGTTTTTAACATTTTTGGTTGCTCGTCACCGACGTCGGTACGAAAGAGGTTTGCCAGAAAAGTAAAAAAAGGCATTTCCTGAAATAATTTTGGTGACAGAAAGCGTGAGAAGGATTTTAGCAGCTGCGTGGGACAGGAAGTGGAACGTTCAAACATTTTAGTAGTAGTTCAAACAAGTTACACAAAACATTACTAATGGATACATTGGAAAATTTCAAATGAATTGCAACGGTCAAAGAAAAATGAAAAAAATAGAAAGCAAAATTGTTCGAATGAATATATTGTACTGCACTGAGAGAAAGGAAATTTGAGATTGATTGAGGGTTAAAAATTTGAAGGTGAATGTTTTAAGAAATGCAATTTTATCACAAGTGCATCAATACAATGTTCCAAACTGCTCACCGTTCAAAAGAACGGTCATTCACTTTTTAAGTGATCGAACGGGTCCGTTCTTTTTGACCTGTTCGTTCATGAACGACACATCCCTACTTTGATAGTAACGTTTGGGAGAGCGAAAATTTATGAATTTTCTTAAATTGAAATCTTAAAAATGCTTTTGAGGCTAACTTTTGATGACGCTAGGGAAAAAAATAAGTCTTGAGGGATGTTTCCACAGAATCTTTGACATTGAAAGTTGAAAAGCGCAGTTTTAGGTTATGTGCAGAGATGTAAGAGGGGGAAATTGTTCGAAATTGAAGGCCTTGCGCTTTGTTTTTCGTGACGTTAAAGGAAGAGAAAGGGTTCCTTCCTCCCTTTCTGTCAGTCAGTGACGCAACCGTGGGGGGGGGACAGGAACCATCTCCCTCAAATGCTAAGTTGAATGTTTCTAAAAATTATTCTTTATTATTGAAGAGAAGGCCACAACTTGTGAAAACAAAGTGATCTTTATATATAAAAAGAAATGTTAGGGGAAAATTCTAATTCCTTTTCAAAAGAAATCATGGAATTATGTTCAATAGTTACTGCTCATTAGTCAGCTAAGTCTCCCCCACCCACACCCTATATATATATTTTTTAAATCTTTTTTTCTGGTTCGTCTGAAAATAAGGTCTTCAAAATGCTACGCCTCTGAAGCCCCCCAACCACACACAAACACCGAAAGCATTACAGAGCATGTGAAATCTCGTTTCCAGCTCTTCAATTTCGTAAAATTTTCAGGAGGGGCTCTCAAATACCTAACAATATCGAAAATTGCTTAAAATTGCGCTTTTGAGCTTTAATTTTGAAAAACCACTGGCACTATTATTAAAAACTATAGTCTTACATTCGTGTTTTTAAAACTTGAATTTCAGAAAATATTCGGACAAGGGTCCCCGAACTGCTTTTTTTTAACATCTTAAAAAAAAAAAAAAAAAAAAAAAAAAATAGCTTTTTAAACTACAGTACATTTACAAAAAAAAAACTTAAGTGGCATAGCCCCTGAATATAAAATATTGCTTTAGAGTTTAGGACCATAATTTTGAAACATTTTCCAAGGAAGAGCACCATAATCTTTTTCACGTAAAATGTTCAAAGTGTGCTTGCAATTGCGCTTTTGAAATTTGAACTTCGAAAATCTAGAGGGGGGGGGGAGGGGAGTTGATTTAAATGTTTTTTTTTTTTTTAATCGATCGGGGACAGTCCCTGAGCTCCATTCCTCTCCCTACCGTCACTAAATATGGCCTGCAATCGTGTTTTATAGGCTTTGATTTCTAGATTTTTCCGCTCAGATCCATGTACCTTTTTCCACATATCAGCAAAGAAAGTCCAAAATTGCGTTTTGTAACTACAAGTTCCAAAAATTTCTCTCCCCGGACCCCCTCTCCTCCCTTCCCTATCAGTTTTTTTCCCCTTAATGTGCCCCCTCCCCTAAAACTTTTTTCTAGTTGTGCCACTGCTGTGGGCAAAATGTTTGAAGTCAGTCGGCAAAATCGATTTCAACACTCCCCCTTCCCAAACGAATGCACCTAGCGACGGCCCTGTGTCTATAACAATTAGCCTCTCTATAAGGATATTTTCTTTGATCCTAGCAAAAATGTCAGCATAAATAATAAAGCTGTCTATAACGATAATCTGCCTACAACAATATTTTTTTAGGTCCCAACAGTATCATTGTAGACAGGTTTTAATGTATTTCTGATTTTCTCGCTTAATCAGAGTTCCCATTAAATCAGGGCTTGTATAAGCGAGTTAAACTGTACTTAAAAAATACGCTAATTTATTTATTTATTTTTCTTTTTTAAATTTAAGTAGTAATTTTTAAAAAATATACCAAGTGAACCTCACTGGGAAAAAAATTCCTGTAAAATAGTATATTAAATTATCTACATGGAAATATTATAGGAAATTTAAAACAAATACTTTTCTTCCAGTAGCCACTTAGCATAAGCATTCAAAGAAATTTTTAAAATTATCCTTAAAAAACATTTGTCTATTCATAAAACTAAAAATGTTTTAAGGTATTGAAATTTTTTTGAACTAAGTTTTCAAGCAGAGTAATAATTGCTTCAAAAATTAGAAATAATAATGAAAGTAGAGAAGTAATGTAATTATACTTAAATAAATAAATATACATATTTATGCATAACAAATTGAAACCTTTTGACATCCCTTTAATGGAGCTAATTTTTCGTATCAAGAACGTAGGTTTTATGAATGAATACAGCTTTTAACTATTAAAGAAAAAATTAAAATATTTGCTTCAACTCGATTTCAAATTAATTCATTATTCATGGAAAACAATAAAAGAAAAAGTTTGTAACAAACGATTTTGAAATACCAAAAAACCAAAGAAAACAAATCAATGAATTTTAAAATATATATCTACATAACTTGGTTTTAAATTAAGTGCGAATGAAAAAAAAAGACCTTTCCACAATCTGCGGGCGCAAAGGCAGTAATGACGGATTCTTCTTTGCCTGTAGGGTTGTTTATTTTACGTAGCATGGAACACATAGTAGGAAAATTCAACTGAAGACATAGAAACAGTCTGAGGAATTGAATTCCAATTTATAAGTAAAGGTTCAATGCTTTGAGGTTGAGGACAAAATATGCCCAAATACGCGACAACTTATAATCCGCACATCATTTTACTTTTTTAAACAGATAATCGTTATATTCAGTAAATTACCGCCCATTAGCAAGGGCTAAAGCAGAAACACATGAAATTCACCGCCAGCTCAGTCATTTCCAGCCGAGGACTGAGGTTTCGTGCGTATTAGCACTCATCAGCTTGGCATAGGAAAGTGACTGAGCTGGAGATGGAAAACCTCTTAAGGAAGCCACGAGTGCCAGTTTGTTTGGTCACAGTTTGTCTCAGTCACTTTCCTATGCCGGGCTGATGAGTGCTAATAAGCACGAAACTGCAGTCCTTGGTTGGAAATGACTGAGCTGGAGGCGAATTTCAAGTAGATAATCGGTAGTTAATGCAGAGAGCTGTACAGTACTTTATTTAAAAAAAAAAAAACAATTTTATCAATTTTCCCTGAATTACTGACCCTTCCCAGAATTAATTTCTGGGTATGCCAATGTATAGCAGTGTAGAAAACCTTTTTACTTTTGGCAGAAAAAGGAGACAATATAGCCAGTGACAGTGCACTGAATTAAGTAAAGATCTAAATTAAAACTAATTTAAGTCTCAAGCATATACTGCAATATTAGTTGGAATGGATGTGACTAGAGACGTACCGAGTACTCGGTAACTACTCGGTATTTGGCCTACTCGGCCAATATGCCGAGTACTCGGTACTCGGCCAAATTTTGATCAGATACTCGGCCAATACCGAGTAGTTGCAAAAAATTGAATGTATTAAAATTTACAAAAAAGCTCAAGCATATATAATTTTCTTCAACCATTTACAATTCAAATTTAAATTTTGAGAATAATGAAGTTTGAAATACTTCAATGGAGTAAATCTTGGCTCGAATGTCTCGAAAGTTAATAAAACTTTTTTGTTAAAAATTGTGCAAATATGGAATTTTTGCTACAAACTAAAATTAGTTATAAGATATATAAAAATACCTTAGCTTTAAAAATAAAAGGAAATAAAACAACGTTAGAAGCACAGTGCAGGATCACTGCAGACACGTGTTTTGGCGTTACGAGGAATTTCTTTTTCAATGCACAAAATGTGAGCTCGTTGATTTAAAGGCAACCAGCAAAAGTCGAATTTTTTGTCGTATGCCTTTACATTCTTTAGTTCACATGTTATGCACTGAAAAGACGATCCCTGTAACATAGAAAAACGTGCCTGCAGTGTTCCTGCACATTTTTTTTGCTTTTAAAAATTATTTATGTTTAGCGAACTAGACCTATAATGAATAAATTTGTATAATTTGTTTTAATTCCAACTTGATAAGTCATACTTTTTATTTATTCATTTTTAGTTTAAAAAATATTATTTTTGCAAAATTTTGTAGTTAAATTTCAGCAGGAATTTAGTTTAAATACTATTATATGGACAAGGAGGTCTATACTACTATTTCAATAAGTTCAAAATTCATCGGTGTGTGTCGGTGGTCCTTCTTTCAACATAATTAGTACTGGGAAACTCGGCCGAGTAGTGAAAGGCCGAGTTACTCGGTAACTCGGTACTCGGCCGAGTAGTAAAAGGCTGAGTACTCGGTACTCGGCCAAAGTGCTACTCGGTACGTCTCTAGATGTGACAGTAATCCATTTCAATTTTTTTGTGTGTGTTGGTAAACAGAATAAAACTGGTAAAATTTTGACAAAAAAAAAAAAAACTTTAAAGACTCTCAAAAATTAGCCAGCAATGAAATTTTAGGTTGTCAGGCTGGGCAAAAAGTAGCCCAATTGGCTACTTTTCATGCTACACTGTGTGCATTAAGAAGCACTGCTATAAACAAATTATCCCCCTTATACAGGCTAATAAGTCTGTAATGTGTAAAAGGAAAAAAAACTCTTCCCCTTATATTTGGTGCATTTTATGCATAAAATCAAAATGAAACTTTTGTAAAATCTTCAACTTATAAGGAATACATTCAATATATAAAGACAACTCTTTTTGAAAACACATAAATTATTTTGGGACCAAATGAAAACTTTGACATAAAAGAACATTTTAGCTACAAGGTTTTAAGTTATCGAGTGTCGACTGTACTTCAAATTGTGTCTTTAAACACATCAATGAAATACTTCAGATAGATTCAGGAACTGCAGATTAATGAGGGTTGACCATAAAATTTCTTAACATACCTTCAAAGTGCATTCAAGAACTCATCCAGATTTAGAAGTATTGAAAATAAATTGCCTGCATAGATAAATAAACTTATTTAACAGCAGTATGACAATTTATAGACATACCATTCGCTCAGCATACTGTCTTGTAAGGTTGAGATACTTTACTTAACTGTAATAATTATGAACTCTGCTTTTACATACAACAAATCTTTATTAGATACCTTCTGGAAACCATAAAATTGAAAAGACCTTTAATGCTGTGCTCGAGCTATTTTGATAGATATTAAACTATTTTGGGATACATTTTTATGGAAAAAAGCTGAACACAAATTGAACTAACCAAACAAAATCTCTACAATGGGAGTCTCCAAACTATGATCTGTGGGCTAAAAGAGGCATGCGAGAATAATACAAAATCTGGTCCGCAACAGTGGGCCAGCTTTTAGCTCAATAAAACAACAAAGTCATAATTACTAGGTAGGATAACGGCGCTAGTAACAGACATGCTTAAGACAGGGTTCATACTCTACTCGGATGATAAATATCCATGACTTCCAAAAAACTTTCATGACCTTGTTCCACGAGGAGAATACTACCATACTAAGCACAAAAGTTGTAACTGCACTTTTTGTCAAAACTGAGTTACTGTCCCCATGTGGTTCTTCGTCACATATTTTACCTTAATACAACATTTTATGGTAATTTGTCAATGGGAAATATTTTTTAAAACATTATGAAAAAGTTGCATGTGGATCAAATACATTGAAGCACACAACTTTAAAAGGCAATTTCTCATTTTTAACTCGGATATAAATACGACTTTTGTGCTTAGCACGATAAAAAAGTGCTATTTAATACCAAACTTGTCAATTTTTGGAAACTAGCATTTGCAAAACTTCTACGTGAATGCCACTACCTCATCGAAGCACTTACTTGTGATTGGAAAAAATACAGTGAATGGAATATTATCATACTTAATGTTTAATTTTTTTTTTATAAACAGGCAGAATGATAATGAATGGAACAAAGGTTGAATGAATCATTACTAAATTTCAATAAATTTGCTCCAAAAGTTGCCTTTTAGTGTTAACAGTACATTTAATCATCCACATAAATTGACAGTATTTTGTTTCTTTACACTAAAATCATTCTTTAGTAAATTCAATATTTCTAAACCAGCTATTTTATTATCAAAAATAAAATTCAGTAGTGAATACATCTTCAGATTCAAATGTACTTGTTTACTTATTTGCACATTTTTAAATGCATATAAATTAATAGGTTCGGAAATTTTAGAAAATAGTGTTTGATTCTTGATGTTGAACGTAGCAGTGGGTCACATGGATTAGTTTTGCGGGCTGTGTTCTAACATTTGGCTCCCATATCTTTAATACTGTCCCTTTCCCCATTCCCCCCCCCCTCTTTTTTTTTTTTTTTTTCCCACTCATTTTTATCTATCTTTCTTTGTTTATTTTCGCCTTTTTGTCTTCATTGACACCCCCCCCCCCCAATTTTCTTCTATTTATCTTTATTTTTCCCTTTTTTCGAATATTTTTTGTTTCTGTTTATCTTTTTTCATGGTTTTCCATTCTGCTTTTCCTTTCTTGCGGTTCACGGTTACTGACAATTTCTTTTCTTTTTGTTTAAGCTTCGGCTTAATCCTTGTCCAATTGAATTCTTTCTTTCTGGGTTCGTACCTAAGCGAAAGCTCCTGACCTTTGCTTGCATTCCTATTGGTTCCTGAAAGGTTTATAACTTTGTCATTGGTGTTTGGCTAATCCGCTGTTTTTATCTTTTAAGCTGCATGCTTATCTGCTCTTGGCTTTTGTCGGATGTCTTTTCATCCATAAGCTCATTATTTTTGCAATGAAAAAGGCGTTCCCTGTAACGCCGAAACACGTGTCTGCTGTAATTTATAAATTTGTGCTTCTACTTACGTTGTTTGGTCTGACTTTACTATTCAGCACAAAGGTATTTATTTATCTAACCTCCTAAAGTATTTCTTCTCTATTAAAAATAGTTTTTATTTTTTGGCCCTTCAAAGTTTTGTGATTTTGCGTTAGTTGTCATTTACAGTTCTCAGAGAATGAACAGCAGCTGTTTGCAAAAAAAAATTATTTCTCAATAACTAAAGATAAAAAAATTTGGAAAAGTTTTATATTAAATATTAAGATTTCAAATATTTCAGAAAAAAATATGTCAAAAATCTAAATTTATATTCAGCAATTAAAAAAAATTAACAAACTGAAAAATTTTAAATTTTTTCAATAAAAAAATGATAGTCAAAATTTTAAAATTTTGGCATGAGGGTCTAAATTAAAATAATTTATATATTTTTTTAATGATCATTAACATGTGTGCTAACATATAAAATGAAAATCTTTTGGGGACTTTGAGGGATTCTGCCCCCCTGCCCCTTATTTTGATTAATGAAAAAAAGTTGATCACAATATTACAAGCTAAGTTAATAATTGCATTAAAGAAAATTTAAATATTGAAATACATTGGTGTTTGAACTTAAATGTAAACATTTAAATACTCAAGATTTTTTTGAATTGTAAATAATTAAATTAATTAATAATAAACAATAAAAATAAGATATCGCAAAATTCGAAATTTTCCTACAACAATTTATGCATACTAAAATTTATTGTTAAACTTAGGGCAACATAGAAATTAAAACTTTTTATCTAATTCTAATTTATAATTAGGCAGTTTATACAAAGTATTAAAAATCCTATAAATACCAGCTCAGAGCTTTTAACTTGATTCATTAATCGAATGCAATATCAAACTGAAACTTGGGTTTGGTTTAACATAGCAATTTATTAGGTATGAGTTTAAAATGGTTACCATTGCCCAAAATGTTTATAATTAAGGCTTTGCAACAATCTCATTTGACCCTAAAAGTGTGTTTTGTTATCTTGAGTGTTTCTATGATCATAAATGGATCCTAATAACCTGGCATTTGTACAAATGACTGGTATTTTTATTTTACACTTCACTAGTAATTTTTTTTTAGATGTTTTGTTTTCTTTTTAATATATTTGCCTGTCACCTCCATAACTTTGGTTGCTTTACTAGCCCCCAAAAAAGAACAGCTGGTATTAGATGACAGCTGATCAGCAAGCTGTATGGTTTACATTTATAGTTAGTTGTTTATATTATGACTGTGAGATTGGTAACTACTTTTTATTTAAAATACACTCTCTTTTTCTTGATCCCTCTTTCAACTGCTGCATTAGTTTTATCAAGGGCAGTATGTTCTTTTAAGCCACTTTTTATTTTCTATAAATGATTTATAAACATTATTTATAATTCCAGTTTAAATACAGTGAAACTTCAGTAACTGGACACACTGATAATCCAGGTAACTCAACATTTATTTTTCTTAGGGTCTGCCCAATGCTAACTTCAATGGTTGAAAAGCTTTCTCTGAGTTTTTTCTGAGAATTTTATCTTTTATCCGGGGGGAGTCAGCAACCACTTTGTGCCGTTAGTACAATTCTGATAGGGTAGGATAAAATGTACTCCATGGGAGGCGTGTAGAGAAAGAAGGCACCATTACTTGTTTCCTAAACAAGTGTGAGCAGGACTTGTTTTTCAGCAGACTTGACTAACAAGAAGCTTTTATCTCTTTTCAACAGTTATGTATTTATTCCTCACAAGATATTCAAATCTATTATTGTTTTTAAAAAGAAAGAAAACAAAAATAATAGAAAATTCATTTACTGGAATTAATTTTCATAATGTGAATGTTAAGCATTAATAAGCATAAGTGATACAAAATTTTGAAACCCCAGTAAGTTGAGGAAAAGTTGCGAGTTATGTCATTAAGCTGGGAGGGAGGGGGGAATCTGGACAAAAAAAAAATTCCATGCAAATAATAATTTGTTTTCCAATTGTCGTTAAAAATATAAAAATCCATTGAATACGAGAGGTGCATAAATACTAATTTATTTCTTCATTTGCTTTGAGGGGAGGGGGAAAGGTAATTTACTTTATTTAATCATATTATTACTAAACAATCAGACCATTAATTTTTAAGGGGTGTTAAATGTAATTTCAAGAAATTAAAAGGATGAATTTGTCATTGTACAGCAGTAAAACTATAATGGAAAAGCATTTCCACGATAGCAATTTTTCTCAAACGTAGGGGAGGGGGGGGGGGGATCCTGAAAGTACTAGTAACTGCATGATTATGAATCGGTGTTAAGACTTTACTTTCGTTTTAACTTGTCTGGACTAAAATGCAGTAATCCATATGCAGATATTGTTGTCTGCAACTTTTGAATTTCATGATATTTTATTTTCAGAATGTCTATATTTAATATAAATATTTAATATAATAATTGTAATAATTTTTAACTATTTCAAATAAAAAAATAGCTTGAATATTAAATTTATATGTTTGAGTTCAATATTTAACACACTTTATATTTAATTTTTTTAAAATAATTGCTGGGAACTCTTGTTTCAAAGACATGGAAAAACTTTTCTCTATGATGCTTTCGTTGTTTCTAGGGGCAGAATCCCTAAAAGACCCATAACTTTTTTCATAGTAAAAGTTAAGCACATACTCATGATCATTTTTTCTTTAAATCATGATTTTTTAAACTGACCCTGATGTTCAAAATTTAGAATTTCAACAATGGTTCTTTTGGCAAAAAAAAAAAAAAAATCAAAATGTTTAAATTTTTGATTTTTAAAAAATTCTTTGTATAAACTAAGATTATTATAATATTTTTTATAAAAATATTCAATGTCTTACCATTTTTTATGAAAATTTTCAAGAAGTTCATATCATTAGTTGCTGAGAAACATTTCCCCCCCCCCCCCCCATTAACAACAGCTCAGTTAGTGTCTTTGAAAATGACGAAAAAATGCAAAATCGAAAAATTCCAAAGGTCTATAAAATTAAAATACATTGAGATTGAAACAAAAGAAAATAAGGGGTTGCTTTTAACCACAAAATAAGGAAGTATACCAAGTTTCATCAAAATCTAGATGGTAGGTGTTGAAATCCCATTTTTGTGGTTAATTTGGCAAATTTTAAACTATTTCAAATAAAATAGAAGCTTAAGTATATTTTTTTTTATATTTGAGTTCCATATTCAACACATTATATTTGAATTTTTGTCATAATTGTTGACAATTCTGTTTTTAAGAATATGGAAGAGATTGTATGATGTTTTACGCTTTTTTTCTAGAATGGGAAGGGGGGGGGGGCAGAATCCCTTAAAGTCCCCTAATGTTTTTCATTGGATAAGTTAGAGTACATATTCATGATCATTTTTTTTAAAAAATCATGATTTTTAAAGCTGGCCCTTTTGTTGAAATTCAGTTTTTTGCCAACATCTTTTTTTGAAAAAAAAAATTCAAAATTTTCAATTTTCTAATTTTTTTAAAAATTTTTGTGCAAACTAAGATTATTGAAATATTTTTTATCAACATGTTCAAAGTCTTCCTATTTTGTGTAAAAATTTTCAAAAAGATTATAGCATTAGTTACCAAGAAATAATTTTTTTCGTAAACAACAACATCTCAGTTTAAGTATCTCGAAAATGACAAAAAATGTAAAATCGCCAAATTTCAAAAGGCTGTAAAATCAAAACGCATTGATACTGAAAGAAAAAAAATTAGGGGGTTGCTTGTAACCATAAAGGGATGAAGTATGCCAAGTTTGATCAAATTTGGAGGCGGGTGGGTGTTAAAATCCCATTTTTGTGGTTGATTTGACGTGGAACGACCCTATATTATAGCCTGATTAAAGATCTTTATTATCTAAAACGTTTAACAAATTAAGAAAAACTCTGATAAATTTAATAATAAAGTTTTTACGAGTGATGAAAGAAAATGAACTTGGATGCAATTACATTGCATTTTTTGAGTGGGCATGGCAAAATCAAGAACATGCAAGTTTACTACTACAGAATATAAAATATAAAGTGTTGAAAATAATAGTCAATTCAAAATGAGGGATGTCCAAGCAGTAAAATCACATTGCAAAAAAAAAAAAAAAAAAGACGAGCAACTGCTACAGAAGTGGATCAATGAGATTTCAAAATTGAGATTGGTTTTTGCGATCATTCAATTTTCCAGTTTTAATAGCTTTCACAGATAAATCATTCACGCTTTCTAATGCGCTTTGAGATAGTTACTTTCTCTTTGCCCAGGATAGTTTTCCATGAATTTAAATAAATTTCCATGACTGAATGAAAATTTTAATTTTCCATGACTTTTCCAGGTCAAATTTTTTTCCCCATGACTTTCCAGGATTTCAATGACCCGTACGAACCCTGTTAAGACATTGCTCTCAGATTAACTCAATTTTCTGAGTCTTTCAATGTATTTAGAATTTTTAAACTATATTTCTCTCATGCAGCTAAATCTCATCTGACGATTGGCTGCTTCTGGATCCTCCGAGTTAGTTAATTCTATTTTTATTTGCTTAAATTTGTAAGAAGGTCCGACCCCCCCAGTAACAGACACCAAAAAATCTGATGGGAACTAGTTACTGATATTAAGAGGAAAGGATGAGTAATGGACAAAATCCCCTTTTTTCATCAAAATGTGCAAAAGCCAAATGACCATGACACAAAAGCTGACCTCATGGTGTCTGTATATAACCTTCTACCACTGCCTTGTAAATACCAACTGGCTCATAAAATTCACTCTGATAACACTAGATGGTATTCATGGAATAAAGCATCATCAGTTTTACCCACCTAAATTTCTTATTATTTAAATCCAAACTTACAACTCTCTGTTACTGGACCCTTGTCTGTTGCTGGCACCGTTACCCTATGTGTTATTAGTATTACACTGAGAATTTGCTATGTACTTACATTTTGCAAGTTTCTGATTTTTATATACAGTAACCAGTCGTTACATTGCGCCTTGTCACTTTTCCTTTGTCTCCCAATTTTTTTTTAAAAATGGTTTTACATTTGACATCACAGAAAAAAGGAGTTGTAATTCTCGGAAAAGTATTCTCTTCTTTTATTCCATGAACTAATCTGGTTTGCTTTCCATCATCTAAATTTACAACAGTTAAAGTAACAACATTTGATTTGCATTCCAAGACAAAATAACCGATATTTTAAATTACTTTTTTTTCCTTTTAAAAGAACATTTGTTAAGCTATTTTTTTTCTTTTTATTAAGAAAATCTCTGGAACATGAAGACAAACTAATCTTTTGTAGGTGCACATAACATTAATTTGTCTCTTAATTGAATCAACAACATTGATGACCTTGGATTTCTCACATTTTTTGTTTCCCCCGACAAGTGGGGTTCAAATTAAATTTTATCTACTAGTAGCCCAGTCAATTTAGACATAAAAATAGTGATCAAATAATAAAAATTCCGGGAAAGCTAAATTTTTGTAGGGATCTTGGGCTTACTATTACGAATAAGGTGCCATAAGTCCCCATCGATCCCATGTGCGCTAAAAAAGTTATTCGGGGTCAAAGGTCAAAATTTTAGGTTTTTTGGCTTTTTCTCAAAAACGGTAAGTTTTATCGAAAAGTACCGCAGACCAAAGTTATAGATCTCAAAATTCTCTATAAAAATGGTCCTTATGATTTTTTTCTCCAAGACCAAACCTTTCCAGATATTGCGTACTCTCAAAAGACAGCCAGTCATTTACAGAATCCCCTCTACTTTCATGACCTTGAATAACATCTGGCTATTCTAGTCCATTGTGGCATCGTTCACGTACCTGAAAGGGCTGGACCTACTAAGGGCATGGGCGCACCCCTCAATATCGCGGAGCCCCCCCCCCCACAAGAAGCAAGAGCCCCCTCCAAAAACTAAGAAAAATACCCCTCAAAACAACCACCTTTTAAATGCTTTTTGAGCTCTCGAACTGTAACCACATCTCATACAATAAAACATAGTTTGACTGGCGAGTCGCATTATTATCTTGACTTCTGACAATGTTTGGCCTTACATTGTGAGTAAGATTTTTGGATTCTAATCTGACTCTAAGAATTCCATCTCTCTTGGTTAGACAACAAACTATGTTTGACGCTTCTTTGTCTTATTTTACGCATCGTCTCACTGCTTTAGTATAACGTGAGGTATTGGAAATCATATAATTCAGTAGTTACGCTCTCAAGCACCATTTCTTTTAAAGTTTTATCTGATATTCCTTTTTTAAGAAGATGATCCGAGTTTTCCCACTTCTGCTTATCAAAGAACTCAAGTTGAAATCTGAAATTGTAAATTTTCGCTGTACAATCGAATTTTTTAAGCTTGCCATCGTACTATGTCTGGATCATCAGCTCTTGTTCTGCAAACTGGTTACTTTGAGAATCTAAAAAATATAACACTACACATTGCGGATGACCATCATCAGAGAACTTGTTTCAAGACGGATTACGACGATCAGTTCGAAGATAGACAATGAACATGTATAATTCCAGATTTCAATTTCGAAGCAGAGAGACTGCTATGTGCTCATCGATAAGCAGAACTGGTAAAACTCGGCAGCTCCCTCTTTCAAAAAGGGGACTTCCGATAAAACTTTGAAAGAAACTGCTTGGTGGCATACCTACTGAGTAGTATGGTTTTCAAAACTTCACGTCATACTAAAGCAGCAAAACGATAGGTAAAATAAGAAAAAGAAGCGTCAGGTACAGTTTGCTGCCTAACCAAAAGCGATGGATTTATTCGAGTCAGATTAGAATCTAGAAATATTAAGCCACAATACCATCAAGCCACAATTTCAATCAAGACTGAAAATTATGAGAAGTAAAATAGTTCAACTCGCATGCCAAACTTATGTTTTATTGTAATAAATGTGGTTACAGTTTGAGGGCTCAAAACCCATTAAAATTTCTTTAGCAATGTCTTTTGTTTCAAAGGGTGACTGATGTGGGCTGTTGCAAGCCACATTATTTAAAAAATTTTATACTTAACCTTTGTTCTCTATCATAGGTAAATTTGACATTTTGAGCCAAAGTTATCTGTTAAGTGGATAATTAAACATGTTTTTACTAGTTAAGAAATGCTTTTATTGCTTATTTTTTTTTTCGTATCTATGTAAGAATTAATTAATATGAAAGCAAACTTTTACAAATCATAACTTCTAATATTTCTTTCTCTAAGTACAGAGCAACACGATGTTATTCAATTCTGGCTATATTGGTCAAATTAAAGACTCAACGCATGTGTGGAACTTTAAATTACAGTTTATTATTAAAATGATCTTATGCAATGTGTAATCTACACAAAAAGCCTGCTCTTAAAAGCGATAACATCAAATTTCTCAAATTTTGATATTTGATGAAATTATTATAACTTTTTCCAGTTTTTATGCATTTATGGTCAACTTCGAGGCGCGAGCGACACCTCAAGATATTTTCTGCGGTCGAAATCCTTTTGTTGAACCAAATATCTCTACAAAAGGCAACTTTTCCGGGCTATTACTTAGCATTTATCAGATTTTGATTTTTTTCAATCCACCCTAATGAGCATGGCCAGTACTTCAAAAGTAAGTCCACCTCGAACAAGAGCGGGATTAAGTGAATTTGAATCCAGCTTTTGTTGTAAAAAACACTGCATATTTTGTGGTGAGGAAGCGGATGAAGAGGCTGAGAAGAACAAAACGCAGAATTATCGCAGAAAAATTTATAAAGTTTCCACACTTACATTCAAAGAATCCCATTTAAAATTAGCTAAAGATTGTTCTGAGGTGTGTCAAAGGCTGCTCTTTCACGTTTTAATTTTGAGTATGATTTAGTCGCTGCTTTATGAATTTTTCTTTCATTATTCTGCGTTTTCTTCTTCTCAGCCCCCTCATCCGCTTTACAGCCACAAAATAAGCAGTGTTTGTGAAAACAAAAGCTGGATTCAAAATCACTTAATCGCGCTACAGTACGAGGAGGACTTACTCTTGAAGTACTAGCCTCTTTATCCTCATGTTGCTGCAGAGATTGAATTTTAACGGGTGTATGATTTTCTGCAATCCACGCGAATTGTAACGGACTTTTGACTTCTTAAATGATTAGCATTCTTGTAACTTCTCCCGAGGCTTGCATCGATTAAAGTTGGCATTCCACAACTGCCCAGCACAACAGTTTCACCTTCAGTCAAAAGTTTATTGCAAATAAAGCGAAATTGTGACATTTTTCTTAAATATTGATCAGCACAAACAACAGTAGACGCCTGTGATAAATACGTTTATTCACTCGAACTGCACGTTTAACTCTAAAAGAAGCAGGTACGTCAGGGGTGCCCTCCCCCCCCTAGGAGGGGTCCTGGCCCAGACTGCGCCATCGAAATTTTTAGGGGGATTGTTTTGAGGGGTATTTTTCATTTGGGGGGAGGCATGCCTTTGGGGGGATTTTTGCTAAAATGAGGGGGGTGCGGCTTTGCTCTTAGTGGGTTGGGCACCTCTGGGTACGTGAACGATGCCACATGGACTAGAATAGCCAGATGTTATTCAAGGTAGTACGCAATATCTGGGAAGGTTTGGTCTTGGAGAAAAAAATCATAAGGACCATTTTTATAGAGAATTTTGAGATCTACAACTTTGGTCTGCGGTACTTTTCAATAAAACTTACCTTTTTTGAGAAAAATCCGAAAAACCTAAAATTTTGACCTTTGACCCCGAATAACTTTTTTAGCGCACATGGGATCGATGGGGACTTTTGGCACTTTATTTGTAATGCTAAACCCAAGGTCTCTATAAAAATTTAACTTTCCCGGAATTTTTGTTATTTCCATTGTCTAAATTGACCGGACTATAATAGCATAGCAACAAATTTACTTTTAAGTGTGAAGGAAATGTCAGGAAGGAAACTGATCTCTATATATATTGTCAGTCCCGGTTAATCGGGTAATTGATGAACAATTTTTGCCGATAACGGGCAGGAGAAACAACATTTATATATTCCATCAATACATTTCTACTGTTCTATCAAATTTCTTTTGTCTTTGCCATTACAAGAAAAAAAGAGTAATTAAAGTCTGTAATTAAATTTAATAACATTTTAGACAATAATTGATAAAAATTAAATGTAAAACACAGTAGATTAGGAAGGGAGAAAGGGGTTTAGAAAATATGTTCGCAAAAGACCTTTAAACAAGCTATTCAAAATTATTAATTTTTCAAAAAATAATTTAGTGAAATCAGATGACGAAACAAAGATCAGTTGTAAAATACATTTTATAATTTTCATACATGCTTAATTATTAAGACTATTTTGCTATTTATTTAGCTTATTTCAAAAACTTTTTACCAAAAAAACATTTAATTATTTCCTTTACATAGTTATTGATTTGTTATTATTACGTTTTAAGACATACGTTGTTTATTTGGAAAGGTACAGGAAAACTTTTGCACTTAATCGAATATTTCTTAGAATTGATAATATTGGATTAAGCGGGGCTTATAGTATATTACATCAGTTACACAACTTCAATCCAAATGTAATAAAAATAAACATTACTAGACCAATAATTCTCTTACCTACAATTTAGAAAGTGATGCCCAACCTACGGCTTGCGAAGTCGATTCATGTGGCCAGTTGGTTTGTTCGACGTAAAACTAGGTATAGTTCTGGAAATTTCCAAATTACACAATCATCTTCATTAAGTATTAAAAATGATTGTTGATCAGGAGCATCTGTGATAATTTTGAGGAGCAGTTTGGTATTTTGTATAAAAATCAATAAAAATAACTAAAACCGTTTATCTAAAATTGTTTTAAAGCTTCAATCATCATTTTAAGCACTAGTATAAAAATAATTATTTTTAAATTAATAAAATAGCTTCAAACACTATTTCAATCTTCCCATATTTACATGTTTGACATGATAATAACAAAATATAAGCTGGAAAACTTTTGGGCGAGATGCTGAGAAAAATAACTTCTTTTGGGAGCCGCAGAGTTTTGCTATTTTTGCAGAACAACTCCGCAAAATGCGGAGCAGTTGGCATCCCTGAAAATGGTTTCTGAAAGCAAGAAAAAGCTTCGTACATTGCTAAAATAAGCATGAAGTAATTATAACAATATATATATATATATATATATATATATATATATATATATATATATATATATATATATATATATATATATATTTTGCAATTTTCCATGGGAAAAAATCAAATATATAAATTTTATATGTGCTTTGGACTGCGAAATTTTCTCTTTATATGCATATGGGGCATTCCAAGGTATTTTTGACATTTATGTAGAGTCTGTAACGTGACCTTTTTTGCCATAACTTTTTAATTTACTGTTTGATTAGCATATTATTTTATTTTGATCTTTTCCTACAAACACACCAGCTCAAATTAAAATAATTTGCAAATCTAACGGTAAATTAAAAAGTTATGGCAAAAAAAGGTCACGTTACGGACTCTACATAATGTCCAAAATACCATGGAATGCCCCATATGCAGTGCGGCCCTGGGGTTAACAAAGGTTGTGCACCACTGAGTTGGAATATTATGCTCTTCAAAAAAACATGGAAATAAAAAAAAAAACAAAAACAGTTAAAAAAACAATACCTGATATCTGGAAGTGAGTGGCCAATCTACAATTATGTACTGAAACCAGGTTAAATTGTTCAATACATACCATTTATAGAGGTCCCCATGCATATAAAATAAGTTACAGTGAAACCTGTGTAAGTTGATCACTTGTGTTGCACTACTTTAGTGGTAAACTTATAGAGGTTGAATTATATGATATAGATCTTATTCTGTATCTGAAAATAGCAGTCAACTTAGACAGGTGGTCAACTTTACAGGTTTACGGTAATTGTAATAATGATACTATGAATACATTCTGCTTCCATTTTCCAAATCACCATCATGTGACAAAGAGAAAGCAAAAAGCAAGCAGAGAAATATCTTCCTTACTTGAATCCTGAAAATGTCTGTCCATTCTTCAGTCTCATAAAGTTTCAGTTAAACACAGCAAATGACTCGTACCTAATTGTCCAAACAGTCAAGGATTTACAAGGATAAAAATGAAGGAAAAGGAATTTTCGAAAAATTAGAATGTCCATTTCTTTTTTAAACTAGCACCAATGCCAGTGAACTTTGAAAACCGATGGAAAACGATTCATTAAATTTTCAACATCTCTACCTCTAACAATGCAATCAATCTGACGCAAGTAGGAACAAATATAATCAATGCTGCTAGCACTAAATGAGTGAACATTTAAAAAAATAGAAATTAGGCCAATTAAGCGAGCTTCATTCTCAATGTTGCTTAGGGAAACTGATGAAACACAGACTGAAGTGACAAAATTAAAGGAATCTATCTATTCAGTATCACAATCATATTCAACTTCTGAATCTTCTTTTCCTTCTTCTTGTAGTAACGATTTTAGACTCCTCAACTCCTTCAGTTGTTTCTCACCCTTCTTCAAATTCAAAATAACTTTCATTAGCAATAAAAACTCACCATTCAATCAAAATAACAGGGCAATGCACTTAAACTTCATTCTTACCTAAGAAAAAGTGATCTTCATAATTGTCTCCATTCTTCAATCTCATAAAGTTCAGTTAAACACAGCACATGACTCATACTTAATTGTCCAAAAGGTTAAGGCTTCACAAGGATGGAAATGAAGGAAAATGCCAAAGAAATTTTTAAAAAATTAAAAAGGAGAGAAAGACTCTTTACTTGAATCCTGAAAATGTCCACTTCTTTTCTAAACTAGCACCAATGCCAGTGGACTCTTCTTTGAAAACCAATGGAAAACGCTTCATTAAACTTTCAACATCTCTAGCTCTAACAGTGCAATCAATCTGATGCAAGTAGGAACAAATATAATCAATGCTAGCACCAAATGGGTGAACATTTAAAAAAGTAGAAATCAGGCCAATTAAGCGAGCTTCATGCTCAGTGATGCTCAGGGTAACCGATGAAGCGACAAAATTAAACGAATCTCTCTGTTCAGTATCACGATCATGCTCAACTTTTGAATCTTCTTTTCCTTCCTCTCGTAATAATGATTTCAGACTCCTCAACTCTTTCAGTTCTGCTTCATCCTTTACACGTTTTTGATTCAGTGACAGAATCTCATGTTGTAATCCTTGAAGAGCTTGTTTCAAAGATTGAACTTGATGATCAGCATTGTCACGTTTTTGATCAATTTCTGAACGTACTACCATTAATTCATTTTGGGAAGCTTCCAGTTGACATTTCAATGAATCACATTCTTCTTTTAGCTTGCTTAGTTCTTCTTGCAATTCTAGTTCATCACTTTTTCCTTTTCCTGGTAGCTGATTAGGAGAATCATCATCGCTGACATCCATTTCGTCTTCAATACGATCATTTAAAACTTCTTCCAAATGGGCATTCTTAATCTTTTCTGTTTGTTTTTTCCACATCTCAATATTTTTTCGTTGAGCTTTTGTAAAGTGATCCCAAACTTTCTGTAAACTTGCAGCAGAGAAAACTTTACCAATTTCATTAAATTGTAATAAAATACCCTGCATTTGCTGTTTTGACATTATTTTCGCTTTGTTCAACTCGTCTTCATACTTAAGCTTTTCATTCATTAATCTACGTATATGACTGTTTGTACTTTGGATCATTGAATAAAAGTATCCAGCATTCCTCTTACTACATTCTCCTCTTTCTAACCATGTTATTAAGATACTAACCGCTTCTTGAAATGTATCTTCACCACGTAATTTTTCCCCCAATATTGTTGCTTCATGATCTGAATATTGTACAACTGGTGGTGGGGTTGGAACCATTTGCTCTTTATGACGAGCCTCTCTTTGTGCTTTTCTTTGTCGACATTCATATTCATATTGGTCATCCCTAGCATTAGAAAAATCGACATGTACTCTGTTACAATATGCTGCATCATCCTTGTTTTCAATTTTAAGTTTGTAACCAGACAAATAAATAGCATTATCAACATGGCATTCTTCAGTAAACCTTATGTGACAGAAATTTTTCTTACTCATACGAATAACTGATATTTCTCCACAACGCTCAAAAATTTCCCTAATAATTTCTTCAGTAGTTTTTTCCGGTAACCCACCAACAAAAATTGTTCTGCATCCAAGAGGTCTATCTCGTATGGTTGGGGGTTTGTCCTTGGGCTCAGGCGGATACATAACACTTTTCGTGAGAGTGATTATTTCTTTTGGAGGAAAAATGATACCTGTTTCTGCTCCACCTATGCCATATTGGCAATAATTGCCCATACCCATCATACCATACATACTGCCATCCCCAGACATGCCCATATAAGCATAAGGATTCATACCTGAGCTAGTACTAGGACCCATTTCTATACCAGATGTAACAGGTAAAGCAGCTGCAACTGAATTGAGAGACATGTCCATGGGATTCATACCCCAAGGAGCTGGATAATAATTATAGGCAGGCATCATGGAAAGTGCTCTCCTGTTACCGTCTAGATATGTGTGATCGCCTTGATTATACCCATAAGCTGGATAAACGGGCGTAGAAGTTGGCTGCTGAGAAGCAGGCAATGACTGAGACGTTTCCTGCTGCAAAGGTTGTTGTACCTGTTGAGGTTCTTCTCTACTACTAGTTTCAACACTGTCATCATGGGGATTATCTAAATTTTTTCCGTGGTATGGTCGACTTCTATTAAATTTGCGATGCCGACTACGATCACGATCAAATTTCTTACCATTTCTCTGCTCTCGTTGTCCATCATTCCATTGGCTACATGTACTGTCAGAAGTTGAGCTTTCTCGAGGTAACGTATTACCAGGATATGATCCACAGAGACTTTCCTTAGAGTCAGTACCGTTATTATTTCCTTCCATAATAAGGGTAAAACCACGTAAAACAAAGATGGCGACAATGCTGGCGCCAACCTGGAGACTACAACAAATTAATTCATCGTTTATTCATTTTTAAAACTTTTAATGATAAGTAAATTCAGAAAGAAAATTACTTTGATTAGAGCGTTATGCCAAAACAAACAAATTGCTTGTCTTACGTCAACAAAACGAAAATAGCAACTAATGAGTTTTTCAATCATAAAAACTCTGTAATGATTGAGAAGTTGAGATGAAAGCAGTAAGCGACAGCCAGGCAGCTCAATGCAGCCAGGCCACCTACGAAGATTTCTTTTTTCCTACTACCGTAGCCTACGAGAATCTGTGCTGTTGCTTAAAGAGCCTGTTATTTTCCCTTCGAAAGCGAGGGACAGGGGCAGGGAATTTCGCCTCTAGATGGCGCCTATAGCGAGGCCAACAAAGCTCTGTGACAGGCAAACGCAATGTGTTTTGGACTGTTAAACTTATTAGATATCTTGCTATAATATGCATACTTTTTCAAATTTTTAACTTTGAAGCATCTAAGGCAACCCAGGATACTCTCCCTTAACACCTGGAAATGAAAAATATTATCCTTTGAGTCACTAAGCGCGAGGAAAACCAGCATCGAAAATGAGATAAATTCCGGTCAGAGAATTAAAGTAATAATTTCAAGCACAAAGAATGTCCTTGGTTTTCGTAAATTTTCGTTAAAAACTTCTTTTACTCTTCTCGGTGCATTTACCAGATAACATTTTTTTTTTGCCAAATGTATTTTTTTACTTTTAATACGTTTTTTTTGTTTCATTAGATGCTAAAACCTAACTTTCTGAAAGCAGTTTTCTTTAAACATATGAAATCCAGGGGTGTCCCCCCCCCCCAAGCTTACTAACAAAAATCACCCCCTCCCCTAAAAAAAAT